>NC_080712.1:5132645-5147645 GCF_019097595.1 Hemibagrus wyckioides
CATATAAATGTGGTGATATATGGTGGGTGTGCTCTCTAGCACATACTCTCTCTTCCATGTCAATCACAGCAGCACAAGCTAGATAGATAGATAGATAGATAGATAGATAGATAGATAGATAGATAGATAGATAGATAGATAGATAGATAGATAGATAGATAGATAGAGGCACTCTGTCACATTACTTCCATGTCTTATTTGCACTCAATCACACACAGAAGTGCCAAACAAAGATTTTGCATCATTAATGTGACCAACGAAGGCTACTTCACTGACCTATTAGTTCTTCAAGAGGTCTTGGTTGCTGTTGAAGAAAGGACATTATTTACTGTCCAGTGTCACCCAAATGAGGATGAGGTTCCTCTCATGGTTTCTTCCTCATATCATCTCAGGGAGTTTTTCCTCACTACAGTCGCCTCAGGCTCGCTCATTAAGGATAAATGTTAGAGATAAATAGTAACTTAACTCTAAACTTTATGTTATTTTATTTTTCTGTACTTCTGTAAAGCTGCTTTGAGACAATGTCCATTGTTAAAAGCGCTATACAACTAAATTGAATTGATTGGAAATGTTTGCAAGTGTGGTCAATTCATTTAGATATTATTTTCCATTTCAATCAATATGACCCATGAACAGTACATCCACTGATAAAAAGTGAACATCAGGACACACACACACACACACACACACCCAGTCATCAGTAAATGGAAAGATCAGAGCAGCAGAGCGGATGTGTTGCTGTCATTAGCAGTGAGGTCTGCGATCCGGCAGGTAAACAGAATTCATCCGGCTGTTAGATGTGCAGAAGTGAAATTGGAAGGACGGCTTTACTCTGACTGGGATGATGCGGAGGTGCCAGCTGAAATGGGCTCAAGACAAATGTTTAAGAAATCTCACAGAAAGCAGCAGGTGTTCGTCAGCCTCGCTAAGCACAAAAAGGATTGAAGAGTGTGAGCCGCAGCCTCAACCGCAGACAACGGCGAGCCTCGGCACACTGTCATCCGTCTGCAATCAGAAAAGCCGTGAGGCTCGGCTAAGGCGCTAAAGTGGTTTCTGTCTGCATGCTGTTATGAATGATGGTAATTGGTAACCCATTTCAAAGCCTCGGTTCACCTCAGACACATCAATGGCTTGGAAATGAAGTGTGTTTTAAAAGGATAAATGTAAATGGCACATGTTGAGGAGGATTGTGTGTTGACATGCCGGAGGATTAATAGACAGACGGACCTCTGGCTTTAGATTTGCCTCAGACTATAATCCACACTGTGTGATTCCGGCTAGACAGAGGGAGAAGTTTGTTTTTTTGCCTGGATTTCTATCAAACACAGAGAAAAATTAACATGTAAGAGTCATGCAAATAAAGAGCTGCTGCTATAATCATAAACACTGTACAGGTTTGCTTGTTATGGCTTTGCAGGCGTTAACGACGCATATCGAGCGCCAAAAAATGTGCATGGAGCTTGGATCGGCCCTTTTTGTGTTCGACATGTAGGACAAAATCCGAATAAATTGCTTGATACACAAATCTAAGAATAAAATTCTCCACAGCGACTCGGACAGAGCGTAATAATTAAAAGAGAAAAGGAAAATTAATGTGCGATGGCATACAGGCTCTGTGCGGCTTTCTTCGCCAGTCATTTTAATTGCTGTCTCGTTAGACACAATGAGCCTTATTATTAGATTGGAAAAAAAAATTGCATTCACACATGCACATATACACTGATATACTGTACACCTCTACTTTTATTGGCATCTAGTTCTAGATGTTTTCTCTGAATATTTCAACGATGGGTTTTTTTTCTGAATATTTCAACGATTGTGGAAACAGAGAATTGCTGCAGAGAAAGATATATTCTGCATATTGAAGAAAACAGAGATGTTCTTTGGTAATATATGCAGTTGTCAGTGCAGGAGGAAAGCTTTAAGCTCATAGTTTGGCTGTTCTACCAAAAGTTCAGCAGTCTGACATTTCAGCACAAAGCACTTGCTAAAGGGTCATGAACCCGGAGGCTGTTCATGATTCAATTGGTTCCCCCTGAATAAAGTGCACGTCATTTATTCTCAGGTAAACATAGTATTTAGATGAGAAAACGAGAGAGCTGAGCTAAAAACGTCCAGAGTCCAGAGCAGGCGTTCGCTCCTGAATTATCTCATCACCTTCCTTTGTTGGCGTGATGAAAATTACAGCGTCCACTGAGCTCTGAGTGAAAGCTCTCTGTGAAGGAGAGAAAAATGGGTTTGAGATGATTGTCCAGGATCCAGATCCCTGTGCGGTCGTATTAATGGCTGTTTTGAGTCAGACACTTTGAAATTAAGAATGCTTTTATCAGAACAATGATTTTTCATTAGCACTGGAGTGCAAGAATAACAAAGAGAAGTTTGGTGAGAAGTGTGTCTGCGTGCAGTGATTGTCTGTGTGTGTGTGTGTGTGTGTGTGTGTGTATGAATAAATGGATGAGAAACAGTGAATGGATGAATGGTTAAAAAGGTTTTCGGAGGGAAACGGGATTAGCTTGGTGCATAGAATGATTTTATTGCAGACGAGGCAAAGGCACAGCCCGATGTGATGCCAAGTCTGATATTTTCTTCGTTGTTATCTTGGATAGAACAGATGGGAAAAAAAGTCTAGCTCCTGGACTTTTAGTTCTGTTGTTACTTGAACAGATGCTTTGTATAAAGTCCATGATAACCAAGTAGTATATTTTATATCATGGCTATGCTGATGACACTCGGTCTGTGCACGGGTCTCCACATGAATGGCAGTTCATCACTGTGTCTGGAGAGGTATCTGTCTTGTCATCTCCTTGGAGAAGTTATGGATCATGCCATCTATCAGTGCATTCAACCGACTGTCTTTCTCTCCCTATGGTGCTATCCTGCATGTTTCTCTTTTAAAACATCACAAGGATCATTGTCACTTTGAGACTGGACTAGTCTAACATCTTGCTGGTTTTCCCCTGTGCACCATCTGGCCCTTAAAATTGATTCAGGATGCATCTGCATGACTTTTCCAGATCTCCAACACCACCCATTTCCTGTATTCCCTTTACTGGCTTCCTGTACAGCCCATATCAGATTTTAAGCCTGAAACCAAACCCATCTACCTGAAGGCACTAGAAAACACAGACAAGATACGAGTATGGCTCAGCTGAATACCACCGTCCATCGAGAAGATCTGAACCATGACTCTTCAACTTCACATCAGCTGTCTGAACAGCTGGGACACCGGCTGTCCTTCATCTTCACCAAGAAAAAAACATTTTTATTGATGTACCAACTTGTAGTAGTGTGAGAGTACAGAGGGTTTGGAATTGATCTTATCCAGCATATTAGACACACAAAATCCGATTTCCTTAAGAAACAAAGTTCAAAACATTCAATATAAGCACCATTAGTGATGTACAGAACATCCACACTGATGCTGTCAATAGGAGCTTTGATTCTTGCCTTTAGGTCATCAGTGCTGGTCAACACAGTGTCCTCAAAATAAAATAAAATAAAATAAATAAATAAATAAATAAATTAATTAATTAAATTCAATTAACACATAAAATAAAATAAAATAAAATAAAATAAAATTAAATTAAATTAAATTAAATTAAATTAAATTAAATTAAATTAAATTAAATTAAATTAAATTAAATTAAATTAAATAAATGGCAGGAGGTGATGTCAGGTGATTTAGATGGCCAATAGTTTTCACCTCCAGGTTCCATTCACCAGTCTGTCAAAACTTTCTGCATTCCTGGCTGACTTTTTATTTCGGGTAAAAGTCATAAACTCCTAGAACTTGACCTGAAGCACACAACTGTATAGAATGTCTTTGTGTGCTGCATCATGTTTCTAGCAATTTCTCTTCACCGGAACTAAGAGACACAAACCCTGTCCCAGCATGACAATGCCCCTGTGCACAAAGCCCCTGAGCTCCATAAAGACATGGTCTGGAGGTGAAGGTTGGAGCAGAAGAACTTGAGTGTCCCGCACAGAGCCCTGATTCCCACTGAACCTCTTTGGGATGAACTGGAACTGGATCCTCTTCACCATCCTGAAATCAGTGTCTGATCTCACTAAGGCTCTTGTGGATAAACTGAATGAAAACAAATGCACACAATATCTAGCGTTGAGTTTTCCCAGAAGAGAAGAGCGGAGTTTATTATAACAGGAAAGGGGGAACGAATCTGGAATCAGGTGTCCACAAACAATTGATAACTTCTAATGAACCCTCTGCTTAATGCTCTATATGAAAATAACATGCGTTATAAACTCCTACTGTAATCTTTAAATGTAAAACCTCTTTCCTATGTGAAACCTCTGAGTTAAACAATAAGCTTCTACTGTTGTCTAAATAAATTTTACTTCATTTATTTTCATCTACGTGTGTTTATCTGTTTCCATTCCCTATTAAGATAATTAGGACTGAACAACCGGCACCAGCGTTAGCAGCAACCTGTCAGAGGCTTGATGATCAGTGAGCCGTGCTGCTTTTTTATACAGCTACATAACATAACAGGTTCTCTCACTAATTGCTCTAAGAAAATTCAGGTCAGGTTTGTAATGTTTTTTTCATCGATGGGTATTCACGCGCAGTTCTGAAAGCTAATATTCTCTCTCTGTTTTTTTTTTAAGCTAGTTTGCGCACTAGGACTTTTAATGCATCATGTCCATGCTGTGATCTATTTGATTTAAAATTGTTTTCTTAGAAGCACGAACCACGGTCTGCCCCCGGCGAGAATATTGCAATCATGTAATGAATAAGCTTTAAAATTCATCAAGTACATAGATGAAAAATGCTTTTAAAATGTAAATACCACACTGACAGACGAATGCCTAATGCTCTAATGCTTCCTCTATTAGAACACAATGACTGATGTGTTGTGTGTTCTTCCTGTCTCGCACATTCCCACTAAACACTTGCTGGAGGATTCTAAAAAGCTTCAGCTTCAGTCTGTCTGGGTCACAGAGAGTCCTCTCAGAGCACTGACCTCATTTTCCTCTGCGGTTTGCTGATATTTCACGGGAAGTGCAATTAAAGGGAAGGGCACATATAAAAGTTTTAACATCCGGTATGACTGATGTCAACTGTCACGAGGCGCATCGGCCTTTAAACGCGCCAGGCCCTTCATCGCTGTGTTCTCCCCGGACATGTTCCGTTTAACACCAGGTCACGTTTAGCGATACTTTACACCGGGACCTCAAAAATATCAAATATATTATAATTTGATTTCAACGTGTAGACAGATAGATAGATCCAATATTTATTCCAGAAACGTTTCCTCTGTCTACTTTTTTTCCTATAATCATGTTGTGACATTGACTGACAAAAATTTTTGAAAAAAAAATTAAAAAAATGAAAAACCAAAGGTAAATTGTTAATTAAAAAATAACGTGCATTTTATATGTTTGATAATCATAGTTTAAACCTGTTACTCCTGAGCAAAATGCATGCGTCAGCAAAAAAACCTCACAAAAATTTTTTAATTTTTAATGTTGAAAAGGATTAAAAGAAAAAGAAACTTTCATGTGTTTAAAAAAACTTTTTAAAAAGTTTAAAATTTATAAGGGCTAAAATGCCATCTGTGTGAATATAAAAATAATTAAAAAAATAATAAAAATAGTAAAATAATTAAATACCACTGATGTCACAATCGCACCGTTTGTCTTTTTATATTTTTCCCTTTATTTCTCTGAGCAGATTGCAGGCATATGGCTCCGCAGCACTTGTGAGCAGAACCACACATGATGAGAAAAGAAAAAATAAGGCGACTGGATGGCGTTCTGTGAAAGCAGCCGTCTCTCAGGTGAGGAGAGAAATGTCAGTGTGAGACAGCAGCAGCAGCGCATCAGTCTGATAACCTCACACTCCCTGACTGGTGATTAAAGTAAAACAAAGCAGAGTTTTTTCTGAACCCGGGGTGAATGTGCAGCTGCTCTCCTCCCATTAGGAGTCGCTCCTTATCATCGGGTTGGGCCTCTGACTGGCTTCACGGAGGAGAGACGTGATGTCATTAAGTCTGTGGACGTCGAGAAAACAGACGCTGGCGGCACTGATCCTGCTGCTAACCTGTCCGGGTGAATAATAAATCGGCTGGCTGGATAAATGTTAAACAGGGTAGGAGCGGAAAACAGCACGCGGCGGGAGAGGATCAGGAGATGAGGAGATTTGACTTCTCCTCATTACCTGGCAGAAAACTTCTTTCCTCATGCTGCAAGCGTGTTTGCCGAGAGAGGATGACTCTCTGGGGTGCACGCCTCCACTCTGTTTGAACTGTATGTGATATATTTCAGCCTTTTTAATCAAGTTCTTCATACTTACTTAGCCTTACATGGACTAGGAGTGTAAACTTCTACAGGCTTCTGCACTGTACGCTACCATTTTAAATTAAAGCGATGCTTTGATATTTGACAATAAAGGTGCGTTCACACTACACTGTTCCTTCTGTTGACTTCCATTCAACTACACATGCGAGTGCTGGAGAACAGAAACGTGAGCTTGCTGTGTACTAAAGTTAAAGTATAGTTGATTAAATCTCTACCACGGAGGATGCAAGATCATTAAATTAGCTGGCTAGCTAACAAGGAAATAAATAAATAAATAAACCCAGCGTCTTGATGTATTTAGTCTGTATATCTGCCAGCTTGCTACTCATAATCACAGTGTTCTGAAATTTACATTTCTGGCATTTGGTAGACGCCCTTATCCAGAGCGACTTACAATTTATCTCACTTTATACATCTGAGCAAGTGAGGGTTAATGGCTCCTGATAAACTGCCCAGCAGTGGCAGCTTGGTGGACGTGGGATTCAAACTCACAACCTTCTGATTAGTAATCCAACCACTAAGCTACCCCATCCTCTAAATTTATTAGCAAATTTCACATGCTGAAAGTGTGACTGAGGGTTAAAACAAACAGCACTCTGATACTACGTGATTTAGCAGCATCAGAATATGCAGTAAACCTTGATCAATGATCATTTATGTGATGTTTGTTGCATTAAAATCATTGTTTTTTCTTTTTAAATCAGTGCCTTTTAAATTGCTGCCTCAATCCATAATGGTGACTATAAGCCCTGCCCCCAAACTTGAGCGATGGCACTATAGTAGAACAGGCCCTGAATGGGTTAGCATGGCATTAAAGGATGAAAGCAGATGCGAGGACTAATATCCCAAGATGGCAGCTCTAAAGGACTCGGATCCAGAGAGAGGCAGCCTTCTGAAACCTGAGGGCTTGGATCAGGGTTCGACGTGCTGTTTAAATGGCAGCCAGGGAATACACAGCTATCACCAGAAACTCAGCTGCTGCAGCGGCGCGCTCACTCTGCACACTGTAAACATCAGCATATTACAGTCTAACGGCCGGCATTTTGCAACGGTGCACAAACAGCGCTGTTGATGACTTGATCTGACGTGACTTGGAGCCGTGAACAGGCGGGGAAATGTACTGCTCTGGGTTTTATTAGCACTGCGAGTTCTGCCAAAGCCGTTTAAGTGCACAGGTCACACGCATTTAAGAGGAATCACCAAGCAAGGTCTGTCCATTACTTCTCTTTGATCTTTATGGCTTTCTTAAAAAAAATAAATAAACCCTTGTCAAAAATTTTATCTGATAAATACCGGATAAGCTGAACTGTATTAATGTTCGGGAGTAAATAAGTAGGAAATATTATAACCTCTGTATTAAATATAGGACAGTGAGAGTTAACATCAGGTCAGGATATGATGGTTCACTTAGTTTGATTGATAATGATTGGTTTATTCATTGTGTTAAAAACAAGAAATATAATATCTAATGTAATATAATAAAATCTCTTCTCAGGCCATGGTGACAGACAAGTAAAAATGGAATATGCTGCAGTGTCTTGTGCATTATTGATTTATTTATGTTTTCTTGCTGGCAGTGTGTTTTTTTAAACAGTAAATAAATGATTTCATCTTTCATAATCGATAGCCTGGTCCATCACATGGTCAACTGTTTCTTTCTTTTGCTCACAAATTTGACCAGTGAAGGCAAGTTCAGTCCAGAACATGTGAAATAACAGAAAAAGGGGGCGGGGCTTCCCAGAGATTAACCAGTCAGTTAACCCTTTTTTTTTTCACCAGTACACTAGTGTTCTGTTCTGCCGGTGGACATGGCAAAGACATTCAATGCTGAAGATGGACACAACAAAACAGGAGGAAACTTTATATGTCCCAGTAGAAAAGAACACTCTTCTGAGGTGATCATTCATACTGGTGTATTCTGGTGTTAAACTGAGAAGCTTCTATGCCAGAGCCATAAATATGCAGGTCTGGTATTTTAATATTATATAATCAGAGTAAACATCACTGGATAATACTGTGTAGAGACAATGAGCTGGTTATATAACACAAGCCTAAACAGAAGACATTCGTGCATGCTCCAAGGTTTTTTAATTACCAAGACTTGCTGGAAAATACCAATCGTCCACTTTTATTACGACGCTCATCTGGCATCTGAAAAATTAATTAAAAATCCAATTAGCGAGGCCTTTAAGTAGCACAATCACTCCACCACATAACATTTCACTCCGGGTGGCTGATCTGAAAGGAGAAGCCGATCTAGGCCGGGAAGGTTTAAAGACAGTTCATCAGCGACCTAGCCACAATCACACACACACACACACACACACACACAAACAACCTTGCTGAACACTATCACACCAAACATCAGAGAAAAGGTAGTGTCTGTGTAAAGAAAACAGCACTTAAACTCACTGAGAAGTCAGAGACAACGAGAGAAGTGAGCACAGAGCCTCGCTGAGGCTGAGAAATAAATAAGAAGTGAAAATAAATACTACAGAGAGGACACTTGAATCAGCACTTTAAGATCTTATTTCATTCAGCACAGATAGCGCAATAAGTAGAACCGGGTTTCGGTTCAGAGCGGAGCTTTTCCCACGTCTTCTTGCGTTCTGTCAGATGAGGTTTGGATGCAGAACGGTGTCAGTAGGTCGTTGTTGCGAAATAATAATTATTTAAACTCTGCATGTAAATGAGATCTAATCAGGAAGCAGGAAGTACTTACACTACAGGGCTGTAAAAAAAAAAAAGGTTAGTGTTGAGCACATGGACCACAAGAGTTCTTTATGTCTTTGTTTTGGTCTTCACACACACTCAGACACACACACTCACACACTAGACCTATGATTTGTCATTTTGGACTAGAACAAATGAGCCCATGTCTCTGGAGCGGTGCATTCATTAGTCAGTGTGCAGAAAGTCCAGTCATGTTTCTAGTGATGTGTGTGTTCACTACCGACTATAACTTACACACCGAACCTGACACACTGACGCAGCACACACCTAACACAACATAACACACACTGCTGCGTGATGTAGTACAGGGCAGCAGCTCAGCTCGCTGCAGCTAAGTACACTGGACTATTAGAAAAAAAATTAAATGTCCAGACGTTCAAGGAAGGAAAAAGTATTTGGATGCTCATGTGAAAGCGGACGCAGTGGGATCAGGTCCTGTGTTGACGTTCTCACCTGAATAACAGCTGTGTCTTTATCACACTAATACATCACATCACATCATCACTGCTGCTGAATATGTTTTCCACTCCCTGTTTACTCATGTCTTTTCCACAGATCTCCATGCAGGTACTGCTTCACTCCCTGGTCCTATTGACGCACGAGCCGGCTGAATAGAATTTGTTACGCAGCCATCCGCATCCCAATAATGAGCTCTACTTCAAAGCTGTCTTTTCTGCTCGCTATTTATATCTGAAATTGAATTTAGGTAAACTGGAATGCTCAGCATTTTGTAGAAATCTCGGAAAATCCATCGGATTTCGCTGTAGCCGGATTTTTCGGTCAAAATAGTTGTTTTTTCTGATTATATATTTTGACAAAATATCTTGATATGACTGGACAACAGCTGAAAGGTTTTTGGTTTGTTTTGTTCGAATATGTTAGCGTTTCTATAGCAACAGCTCATTCACAGTTGTGTGGTGATCATTCCAAACAATCTAAGATTACTAAATAGATTAAGAAATGTATTGTTGTATTGAGCAGTAGAGCTCTTTTTTTTGTGATTCTGGTTCCATGGTACTGAAGTCAGCAGGATTTTTAAACAGGTTTGTGGTTAAAAGCCTGAAATAAGGTCAGTGTTTAACACATCCTCAAAATATTTTCACATTTTATCCTACGACATGAAATCCATCTGGAATAACTTACTGATTGGGTCTTGAAAAAGGCGGTTACCAACAAGTAGCTAAACAGATTTTAGAGGTTTTTGGGAACATTAAATTTCATCATGCTGAACAAGAGAACTCATCTAATATAGCCTTGTCTATTTTGTGTTTAGAATTATAAGCCCTTTCCCCAACACTTGCTCATTAGGGATTGATTCATATAAATTTAAATATAAGTCTAATATTCATCTTAAACTTTTTGTTCTATAATTCTTATGTTCTTTAAAGCTGCTTCCAGACAATGTCCATTGTTAAAAGCACCATAAAAATAAAATGAAATGAAATTGAACTCTTACAAACTCCAACTTTTCACTGCTTCAGATTCATCCACAAAAGGAGAATGGATTCTTATTAGAGAAGATTATTTTAAATAAAGAGTGTGTGTGTGTGACGTACGGTTTTGTTCATGTAAAAATCATAATTTTTTCTTAGCTACAGAGCTTATCTTCTGCAATAATCCAAAAACCAGTGGAAAATATCCTGTTGGCTTTTTGTTGAGGAAACCATGCTAACGTCAGGTCCGGCATACAAACATACGTCATCCCTGAAGCACTCAATTAGAATAAGAAGAAGCCTTTATTATTGTCACATATACATGACAGCACAGTGAAATTCTTTTGTCACATATCTCAGCTTTGGAGGTTAGGGGTCAGAGTGCAGGGTCAGCCGTGTCCCTGGAGCAGAAAGGGTTAAGGTCCTTGCTCAGGGGCCCAAGAGTCGTAGCTTGGCGGTGTTGGGGCTTGAATCCTGGTCTTCTGATCAACCCAGAGCCTTAACCACTTGATCTACCATTGCCCATTATTGAAGCAGTCTCCAGTGTTATTGCTTTGGCACAGTCTGGGACTACGTTTGACATCTTTAGGACAGAGGAGTCTACTCTGTGTTTTTTGGTAACATGACAAGCTTCCTTCTTCATTTAGTTATCTTCAAAAGAGTCCAGAGAGGGAAATGACCGTTTATAGCTGCTGTAATGTACTGTAAGGGTGAGCTAGTTTTGTGAATGTTCCACATTTTAAAACAGATCTATTTATAAACAGATAAAAGTATGACATTCATTAGACAAGTCATTAAACAATACAAATTGTCCAGCTGCTGTGGTTTAAGATGAATACAACACTTTGGGACTACAGTAACAGGAAGATAATTAGCTTCAGGGTGGTTTCCTATACTGGATGCCGTGTTTCAAACCTTTCTTTATTTAATGGGGATTTTCTGAATGATATTTTGTGTGAAAGGTTTTCCCAGGTCACCTCTTGTGTACCACAGCCCATGTCAAGACATTAATTGTGTAATGTTAGCATCTCCGCTCATTTATTTAGATTTTCCTTTAACTTGTCAGGAACACGATATATGCTGCTGTGCTACAGTTCATTCAGAGATTTGTGGAAGCATTTCACTCTCATGACTCACCATGAGCACAGTCCAGGCTCAGAAAAAAAAAGGTGCGTGCGACGCACTCAACACGTTTCCCGAGCCGAAAGAGAGGCAAAGTGGCATTCACTGTGTGTCCTGATGAGCGATTGTTGTAGTTTTGTGTGTCAGACTGCCAGGCTGAAACAGTTCTCTTTGCCACGGCGATATTAGAGGCTGGACTAAATGGAGCCGCTGCTGTTTATAATTATCAGCTCATTTCACAATCAGAAGTGCTCAGGGCAGGTCACGCTGCATCTGGAGACTGGCAGAGTCGACACCAGATGGTGGAAACAAACAACCTCGGCCTTTTCAAAAAGTTGCATTACTGGACATCTTTTTACTGCACAAAAAAAAAAGAAAAAGAAATAAGAGCACCAGACACGGCTATGTTAAATGGGAGTAAAGCGTGTATATGTATTTTTTTTTTTTTTTATATATATTCAATTTGGGAGTTCCTCTCAGGGCTGCAAACGTAGCAGAAAATGTATTCTCCCAGCTCGATTTCTGCTGACAATACAGAGTGAAACAAGCACTTGATGACATATCACCACACAATGGCTTCAACCTTGTCCTCGTCGATGGAGCAAAGCCCTCAAGTTCAGCCATTACTTTTGAGTAACATCCATCATGGCTGCTTTCACGCTCCCGCATGACGGCGGCTTTCTCTCTACTGAGATGTCACTCGATTTCTCCCGGGCAGTAATGGCTTTGTATCGAGCAGCGGCGCCAATTGCTCTAAATGGAGAATCATTCCTAGCTTTGCTTCTGCACGGCTAAATAGTGATGAATTTGACTGCAAGAACAAGGAGACTTGGTAAATCATGGGGGCTGTTTGTCTGGAACGAGGACGTTCTTCTGTCACCCCTTTTCTCTAGGAGGACGGATGAAATCGATAAGATAATTCTAATGGTTTTTCCTGGTGTTGGTGATAACCTCACCCTAATTTTGGAATTGTGGAGAATCCTATTAGGGGGTTTGTCTTTAAAAGTCACCAGCTGGGAGACTACAGTTATTTGCCAGATGATGACTGTGGAAACTCCAGCTTATCTCTTACTGGGAAGGACTGTGCTGATAAAAATACAGCATTGATTTCATCACCCAGAAACTCTGAAACGAGCTTCTATCGTTGTATGAAAGAATTATTCGGCTAAAGTCTCCCATGGCATCACGATCAATCTGGATGATTAATAAGTGCAGGAATGTGTGGTGCTGAATATTCATAATCATTGACCATAGCAAACACCAAACCTGCTACTCGCTTGAACACGTCACAAACGCTCAGCAGGAAGTCCCTCATAGGCCCAGTGTGTAGTCTAACGGCTAGTGGAAATAAAGTGACAGTGCTGGTGATGCGCTAATAGCTGATTAATTGCTGCAGCCTCTTTTTTTTGCTGATTTTCATAAGAGTTCTGCTACTGAATATTTCATGTTTCTGAAATGACTGCTTTTGATATTGAGAGTTCTTCATGAGTCCCTTGTTTGTCCTGAGCAATAAAAAAAATCCTTCAGGTCCTGCACATTCTTTGTTTTTCCTTTTATTTTTTTCTGGGAAATGTAAATAATGGACGTAGCTTCTGAAGGACAGCACTAAATAATAAAAAATAAAAGATCTTTAAACAAACTAATAACAATTTAAACCAATCATCTTGTTCAAAAGTTTACACCCCCCTGACTCTTAATGCATCCTGATGCCTTCTTCAGCATCAGTGAAGTGTTTACACCTTTTGTAACAGTCATGTCCCAGTCCCTCAGTTGTCCTCAGTCTATTGGAAAAGGGGTCAAATAAGCAGAAGATGCTGGAAAAGCAAAGAATGTCCAGGACCTGAAGGAATTTTCTGATGAACTGTGGGCAGTTTTATGGTTCAGCACAAACAAGGGACTCATTAAGAACTCTCCCAAAACATAAAAACGGTCTTTGATCATCCAGGTAACAACACACAGTATTGAGAATCGAGGAGATGTAAAATTTCAAACTGGTTCATTTGTGTAAATTCAGTTATTATTTAGTCTTGTGGACTGGATGTAACCATCTGTTAAGTGAAATAGCTTATTCAGGGAAGAACTAAATAAAAAAATAAAAAAACAGCAATTTATAAGATCCGCTTATTTCTTTTAAATTATTAACACTTTGCAGATTCAGCAAGGGGAATATAAACCTACAAATCTGACCATCGCACCCAGGTGTTTGTTAAACGTCTCACACACACTAAAAATATATATATATACTGTATATATATATGTGTGTATATATATATATATATATTTACAGTAATACCTTGACTTACGAGTTTAATTGGTTCTGTGACCGAGCTCGTAACTCAATTTGCTCGTATATCAAATCAAATTTCTCCATTAAAATGAATTGAAATGCTATTAATCCGTTCCAACCCAACAAAAACCACACCAATTTTTTTTGTTACGTGTTTTTTAAATAAGAAAAATGTACTTTATAAATAACAAATAATGTATAAAACAATAATAATACATACTAAAAGAGAATGTAAAGAAATAAACTGGTTTTATTAAGTGTATTTACGTTGAAGATCAGACGAAGATGCTAGCGGAGGTGGAGGAGATTGGCGGAGGAGGGGGGCGGAGTTTTTCATTTCGTGCTCTATGGCTTCACTTAACTTACTCACTACACACTTAATTCTACAATTAATTGCTAAATTTAACTTACACACTATACTACACTTTATCGCTAAACTTAATTGCTACTTTTTAATTTTTTTTTTCACTTCACTTAATCATCTTCTTCACTGACTTTTGCCTTTTTCGCCACACTTTCCTCGCTTTCACTTGCAGGGTGTTTCAATAAAAACCTGTCCAAGGAGGTTTGTTTCTTCCTCCCTTTCAAAATGTTTGGAAAATGAGTGAGGAAGTGTCGTTACACAGAGCCAACGCACGACCTGGACAGATAACCACGTGAACGGACCGCTTGCTGGGCTACCAAGTGGCGGGTGGCATAAGCTCGCTCGCTTGTAACTCAGATCTCGGCTCGTATCTTAAAGCAAAAAATCGACCGAGCGACGGCTCATATCTTGGAAAACTCATAAGTTGAGTCACTCGTAAGTCAAGATTTCACTGTATATATATATATATATATATATATATAAAACAGTCTCCACTCTTCTGATTTCTGATAATGTTGGTCAGGCCTCGGATATGTTTGATCAAAAACTGGTACTGCATCTGCCCAATGACTGATATTCACCCAAAGATTGCCTCACAATGCCTGTCAGAAAATATCTAGTTAAAGAGAACATTATCTATTTTAGGACACTTAAATTACTGATAAAAATAAAGGAAACCAGCATTTATTCCTTTGTTTAATCAAGTGACTAATGGCTATCTTTTAACAGGCTTAAATTAGATG
>NC_080712.1:5152645-5192645 GCF_019097595.1 Hemibagrus wyckioides
TGAGAGACTATAAGTGTATAAGGAGAGACTATAAGTGTATAAGGAGAAACTATAAGTGTATAAGGAGAGACTATAAGTGTATAAGGAGAAACTATAAGTGTATAAGGAGAGACTATAAGTGTATAAGGAGAGACTATAAGTGTATAAGGAGAAACTATAAGTGTATAAGGAGAGACTATAAGTGTATAAGGAGAAACTATAAGTGTATAAGGAGAGACTATAAGTGTATAAGGAGAAACTATAAGTGTATAAGGAGAGACTATAAGTGTATAAGGAGAAACTATAAGTGTATAAGGAGAGACTATAAGTGTATAAGGAGAGACTATAGTGTATAAGGAGACTAAAGTGAACCTCGAATACTCGGATTAAATCATAAACTGTTGAAGAGTTTCTACATGCATTATACTCATTTCTTATTAATGATTTGAAAGAAACCAATCTACAGCAAAGGCATCAAGACTACAGACTTTTATTTTGGACAAAAGTAATGGTGCCCAATAAAAGGAGGAAGTGCTAATGGTAGCTGAAGCGCTGCGACGTCTGAGGTACATTACTGAATGATTTAGCTCGTGACACGTTTACGAGGCGTTCTTTCACTGATCGGTTGTCGTTTTGCCAAATTTCAACTTTCTGTGATCTTTTATAGAGCTTGCCTATAAGTGTAAATAAAATGTGGCATGGAGATCTGGAGGGCTCAGTTTGTTTTTCGTAAACATTTACACACAACGAATAAACGAGTCCCAGTATTACTAGAACTAGGACACGGTGTAGCGGGAACTATGCAGGAGTTGTCAAGGTTGAGAGAGGCATCTGATACAGTTCTGCTGATCCTCGTGTGGTCCTCATCGCGTATCCATGGAGGCAGATGGGCTGAACCGTGCAAGCATGAGCACTTTAGCCTCGTTCTCTAATTAAGCTTTTATTAGCCAAGAAAGCTTCAAAATAGCCGTTTCCACCAGTGACTCTCCACAGGGCACAGAGGTGGGCAGATTGGACCGTAAGAGCTTTGGAGAGTTAACATACCATCTGTGTATATAAGGACGAGTGTGTGAGGGTTTCTTTCCAGAGGAACAAAAAGCCATATGGTCAAGTGAATTTAAAAAAAAAAAAAGGCAAAAGACATCTTGAAGTCTAAAGTCATAAGGGCTGAGAAAGTTATTTATGATCTTCCTGTCAACCTCACCATGTCACTGAAACTGCAAGAGCTTCTCAAAGTACTTCTGATACACAAGATCCTTTGCCAGCACTTTAAAAAGGTTTCCTTTTCTTTTTTTAATTTCCTGTGTATGAAATGGAAGTTTTGGAGCTCACTTTCCCTGACACACACAAAACCCTGTCCAGATGAAAATCTGTGATATGTAGTGTGTGTGTCTGTGTGTGTGTCTGTGTGTGAGAGTGGGTGTGTGGAGGATGGAGAGACTGTGTTATAGAGCTGATTCCAGCCGGTCTTGGTGCACCGTACAGAGACTCTTCCCAGAATTCAATTGGAAAGTCAGGCGCTTATGCCTATTGACAGTATTTCTGAGGCCAGGCAATGACAGGATTCGATTTTGCTTTAACCTCCGATGCCACAGGGGAGCTGAAGCGCCAAACAGTCCATCACTGTCTCTTTTACACTCTCCAATCAATCCCATCTTGGGCCTCTCTGAGAGCTTCTGGCCTTTGCCACCCCTTCCCAGGAAGCCTTGCAGAGACAGCAGAACAGCCAAGGACATCTTCAGACGGCTTATCTGCTTTAGTGCACTAACCGTGTGAAGACAGCACTCGTGTCAAGCTCAGTCTCCAGACCACCAAACACACTAAACCTTCAATTCTCATCCTGCAGCAGGTGATTCATTTATACATGTAGGCTTCTCCTTAAAGAAATGCTTATAAATGGTACAGCATCTAATTATGTAATAAGAATAATACATAATCAACAAAATACTAATACTATGAATACTATAAACTAACATAAGCTGTTAGATGCCTGAATTCAGCCACAAATAATGGCTGGAATAAGGATTTAATAAACACATTTCACTGAAAGATGCAGAAGTGTTTGTTGGAACTTTCTTAGCTTCACAGTTACTCCACAGATCAGGAGAGCCAGTTTAAAAACAAAGCTGTAAAACAGTCGGTCTGTCTAAACATGTTTTAATGGCTAGCTTGATATCTAAGTGTGATTTCCTCGTGTGGTGAATGTTATGCTTAGATCAAGCTGTTGATTAGGTGCTAGAGAGAAATGGACATGAGCCTAATAGATTCAGTTGGTGCTCCTGAATGGAGCAACAGGAAAACTTTTATTGTGGTGTGAATGTGATTTTTGAAGACCATATAATATCAATATTGTCATAAAAGATATCTATTATTAAAATAAACTGCGAGACATGACAAAACTGGGACGTCTGCCTTTACATGCACATGAATGTAATATGGAGTTGTCCCGCCCTTTACAGCTATAACAGCTTCAACTCTTCTGGGAAGACTTTCCACAAGGTTTAGGAGTGTGTTTATGGGAATTTTTGACCATTCCTCTAGAAGCACATTTGTGAGGTCAGACACTGATGTAGGATGAGAAGGCCTGGCTCACAGTCTCCGCTCTAATTCACCCCAAAGGTGTTCTATGGGGTTGAGGTCAGGACTCTGTGCAGGCCAGTCAAGTTCCTCCACACCAAACTCACTCATCCATGTCTATATGGACCTTGCTTTGTGCACTGGTGTATAGTCATGTTGGAACAGGAAGGGGTTCATCCCCAAACTGTTCCCACAAAGCATGAAATTGTCCAAAATTGTCTTGGTATAAAGCTGAAGCATTAAGAGTTCCTCAACCCCTGAAAAACAACACCTGAATACAATGACTTGGAGGGGCGCATCAAGAAACGTTATTTTGCCCATTAGCCAAACCTGAGCATCTGTGAGCATCTCATGCAAGCGATGATGAGACTCATGTTTGCTAAATTCTATGAGTGACTTTTACATCAACACTGATGTGGATAATCAAATCATGATTACTTGCATTCGTGTTTAAATCATCATTAAAAGGCGCCACTATTATGGTTTTTCTATAACCGACTATAATACAAATCTAGATGCAGTCATACTTTGCCTGTTTACTTACGATATTAACTTTGATTAAGATCACAGAGATCATATAGACACAGTAATGCTCTTATTTAAATAAAATGAAAGATATTATTAAGTGTGGAATGAATGCTGGACGTGCTGGACCTTTCATGGTCATACATCAGTTTTCACTTTTAATGAATTAAATAGTGTTTGATTTTAGAGCCCCAGAGTGTTCATTTTCAGTAGATTCAGTCGTTCATCCAATCGATAGATCAAGACAAAACTATTTATTTCTCTCTTTATTAAATCTCTTCATGTAAAACCTCAGTTCCAAGCAGATACTCGGGCCAAATACTGACTGGAATATTTTGCTTAGACACATCGACCTGCTTGATCCTGATCTGGCATACAACACATTAGTTCCTAGTCTATTATTGCTCAGAAGTCCTGTTGTTTTTTTTCCTCCAGAGCTAATAATGACATCCGGTTTTGAGTGGAGCTTCTCGAAGAGCTGCTTTATGGCTAACATTTGCTAACCTTGTTATTTCTTTAGAAGCACCTTTGAGAAAGTGAAATGTCTCAAATGTAAATTTTTCATTAATCTCCCGCTGTGCCTTCAAATAATGTATATTTTGCCATGTACTTTCCAGGAGCTGTTGATAAAGAAAGCCATTGAACAAGACTCTCTTTCGGTGACTCTTGAAAAAGTGAAGTGACTCACATTGTGCAGGTGTCAGCTTTCAGCCCCAGCTGGCCTGATTGTAATAATTACGCTGTCTTTAATTGTGAGCCACTCAACGTGTCTCGGGGAGCAAATCACCTGAATTCCTGCTGTCTTTGTCACAACAGCATTGCGTGACTGCATCTCTTGAAAAGCTCATTTTATCATTCGGCAATTCTTTTCATTTGTGAGTCAAGGACGTCCGGGGCAGGAAACATGGCCGGGCTGCAAGATTCACTGCTGTCATATGTGCAAATCGCACAGCAATGAAAAGGCAATCGCTCACTGTCATGCTGCGTGTGTGTGTGTGTGTGTGGTTCATACAGTGCATTTACGTAGGTATCCTGCTTGTGCTTATGAAGGAATAATCAGAGAATCCATAACAGCACACAAATTAATGCCTACTGCTGCAGCTAAAAGGGCAAACGAAGGCTAATCAATAATCCGCACACATTCTGCTATTTTAATGTGGAAACACAAACAGTATGAAATCAGGTGCTCATCTCCTCCTGATATATTATCCTCTGAATTAGACAATCTGCTCAAACATGTTTAAGGTATCTGTTTAGAGTATGAAATCACAGCAAATGGGTTTCGGTTTGAAATGAAAAACAAAAGAGTCAGGATGAAGATCTTTCATGAGTAAGGAATAAAACACAGTGTGTGCTGTTACAGGAATATAATCAATTACCACCCAAAAGATGATAAATTTCCTATAAAAGAAGAACCTATTTAGTGATTTATAGCACATCAATTTGCCAATTTAAATAACAACTTGAGCCCAACACATCACCCATTTTTAGTTAGCATTTAAATGCTTCCTGTTCTCAGTTACATTCCATCTCCAGCCTCGCTTTTGTCTCTCCCTGGATGTTGATAAGACATCATGTAAAAAAGAAAAACCTGCAAAGTGTAAATTCCTCTAAACCTTTCCCCTGAAGCCAACAATAGAATTTGTGTCTGTTTTTGTCGAGTCCATGTTGAGCATTGAATGTCTTTGTTATGTTCCACTCCACAGCGGTGCTTAACATGAAGCTCATATGAAAGTAGACACTCAGGACTTTGTAGTGTTTCATAAATATTTCTGTTTTTCCCTAGGGGTAATATATTCATAGAAAAGTTTAAAATAAAATGGTTAGTATATTTTTCACACCCCAAGAGCTTCTTCTAAAATTTGAAAGTGTTTATCTTCGATCACTGATATTCTGTGTAAGGTTATCTAACAGAGGGAAAAACACACGTCTAAAAGCCAACAGAGTCCTGGATCATTTTATATCAGACTCACAGCCAGAAAATTATTCATTTTTTTTTAATTCTGATTGAAAATATCCACACGCCCGTGTACTGGTACGAAAGGTTAAATAAGCATCTCCTTGACTGCATCAATAACCGCACACTTTTAATAAATCTAAACATAAAATCTTCCGTACAAGTCCCTGTGCATGTTCCCACTGCAGAAACACTAATATATTACAATAATATATTACATGAATATGAACCAGTGATTTGCAGCTGCACCACTGTCAGAGCCGCAGTTATAGAACATTAATCAACACTAGCTAGAATCAAGTGTTCACCAGTGATGTGGTTTGAAGTTAAGGTGAAGTACCCATTGACAATTCTAATTAAATTATGCATATTAGTGGCGATGTGTAGGCTTTTATATCCATCTAACATTTAAATAGATGAGACTATTGAGCATAAAAGAGAATTTCTGGGGTAAATTGTGGCCATCATCCCTGAACGACACAGTGAGATTCAGTAAAGAGGACATTTCATTACTGGACAATTACCTAGAGCCGAATGGAACGAATTCAGTTTGCAGCCCGAGTATAATGAGAGATTTAATGAGAGCAATGCGCTAGTTCGGCATGACTGTTTCAGATTAGGTATTTCTGAACGTTTCACCTTTTAAAATGTCCAACCAAGCACAATATCATAAAGTTCAGGTCGCAGTTGCGTGTCTCTTTGGTAGAAGACAAAATTTAAAAGAGAGCTTTAAAGGCCAAGGTGGAGAAAGTTTCATGTGAACAGTAGTTGCGTGGGTCAGGGCGATGTGTGAATGCCGTCTGTTCCTCCTCAGGTGTTGTCACGTCAGGCTACATGATAGGAGCTGCTATCACTCGTATCTATAATCTGCATTTACATTTTTTTTCCCAGAATGACTTACAGTTCAAACATGACACAACTAAACAATTAAAGTTCTTGCTCATGAACCCAAACAATGAGGTCCAGCAGTGCTGAGGTTTCACCTCACAGCCTTCTAATCATCAGGTCAACACCCTACCCACTGAGCTGCACTTCTCTCTGCAATAAAGCCGCTTGTGCACAGACTTATTTCTGATAAAACCTAAATTTATTAATCCTTTATCAGCCTGAATCCTAAAATGCTGATTGCACTGCAGGACATACTGGCTTTCAACAAGATGTGCTGTAAATGTTAGAGCAGACTTTTTTGAACTCCAAAACATTCTCCAGAATCTGTTAATAAAATAAGTTCAAAATCTGACATTATTATTTTTTATTATTATTAAAAACAAACAAAAAAACTTAACGAATGGCATGTTTGCTTCTGAATTCACAATATTTTATTATTCAAAAGCTGGTATGATGCAGTCATTTCATTTTTATTATTATTATTATTATTATTGTTGTTGTTGTTGTTGTTGTTGTTATTATTATTATTATTATTATTATTATTATTATTATTATTATTATTATTATTATTTCTATCTCACCATGATCCCTCTGGTGCCCAACGTTCGGTAAACCTGTTGCTTCGACTAGTTAACTGGCTGTAGTTGCTGGGGACGTGGACTGGTCTGTGTGGTGGATAAAACAGTGAGGCAGATGCTACAAAAAATTTACCTGAAAAGCTTAAAGTAGTAGAAAGGGGAAGTTTAATAGGACTCTAATAAAATGCTGTCATTTTAATATTACTTTTTATGCAGTGTGGCTGAGTGATGATCTAACCCTGATTGTATCTGCTCCCAAAGAAAATCCTCCTCCTTTTAGTTTTATTGTACTTTAACAGTAAATACAACAGAAATAAAATCATTTAATGTGCTCCTTGCTTCAGTGTCCTGTATCAATATTTGATTTAACTATAAACAAAGATGACTATTTTTAATGATTTTCTTTTTACTGTTAAAAGTTAATAGTGGAACTTAATGTCGCTTTACTGATATATTCTCTTCCACCTTATGATTTGAAATCTCATATCTGTATATGCTGTGCATTGTGAACTAAAAATAAAAAATAAATATAAAAGTATATATAATACTACAGTGGAACTTAATTTGTTCTGGAGGAATCTGTGCTGGAAAACAAATTCCCCCATAAGAAATAATGTAAATGTAGATAATCCGTTCCAGATGCCCAAAAATATCACCAATATTCCCAATACGAAGCGTATGGAAACTGTATGGCTGCCTACAAAGAACTGACCCAAGCCAAGCATTCCATGTCAAGGCTCCTCACAGGAAGTGGTTCCACTAAGCTTGGGCTAAAAATAGAACGGATCA
The DNA here is from genome assembly GCF_019097595.1 of Hemibagrus wyckioides. Taxonomy (NCBI): domain Eukaryota; kingdom Metazoa; phylum Chordata; class Actinopteri; order Siluriformes; family Bagridae; genus Hemibagrus; species Hemibagrus wyckioides. The sequence goes on from NC_080712.1 coordinate 5,159,939, forward strand.
CGTCACCAATCTGTCAACAATAAAATCACCTAGCTTTTGAATGCATGTCGAAGGCAACGTTGGTATCGTGGGTTGACTCTTTCCAAACAGCTTTCTCTGACTGAAAAAGAATTTGTAAACTCGCTTCAGTTGGCTTCGCTTGGCTTTCCATTGACGCTAACAAGTTTTGAACGGCTCCCGGATGTACGCCTGACTTAGCCGGTGTTCAGTTATTGCTTCATATATCGATGCAAACATCTTGCAGATTACAATTCAGGTGGAAATTCATAAGGGAGGGCATTCGTTTGCTGAGGTTCAACTGTATATATTTTTTCCCTTTTTTTGTATTTTATCTGTCTGGAAAGATATTCCCAGAATGATATACAAAATAACTAAAGAAAAAAAAGTGTCTCAACAACACAATACTGTAAAGACGAATAGACACGTCGTTGTCTTTTTTGACCCCTTTCCCATTTGTGTGTGATGATTAAACAATGACCTACACAGTGAGCGCTGAAAAGAAAAAGGAAGTCAGAGGAAAATCAATCACACTAGTATGAAGGGAATGGGGTGACATTCTGACAGTCTGTCAGTCAGTGCCTTCCCACACTGTATACTAACAAGCGCTCACTCGCTCTCCCTCTCTCCCTCTCTCAGTCTGTCTGTCTCTCTCTATCTGTAATTGATGGCTCAGGACAGCCTTCCTTAGAGGTGCTGTCTAGATAAGGACAGTGTGACACCTGCCAGCTGTGGATCAACTCTGTGGCTTCTGTGTATAGGGGGTTTCTGAGTTATAAATATATATATATATATATATATATATATATATATATATATATATATATATCCATTAATGGTAAAGTTAATGGAGACTGACATTTCAGCGATTTATAAGAATGTTAAGACTATTCATATTTTGTCTGGAGTCAACTCATTGTTTGAAATGATTTCATCAGATCTGATCTTGTTTTTCTGATCTTTTTCACCCTAAAACACATGATATAATTAAGCAATTACTGACTGTTTTTTATAATATAAATAAGGAATAAATTTTTTAGGGTGAATTTTTTAGAAAAGTATTTACAAATGGTTGGATTGGGAGAGCTTGTCATATACAAAATGACCTCAGACCTGCTGAATTAGTTCAGGAATAATATTTAAATCTGGTTTAGATGCGTCTTTAGGGTCTTTATCCCTTGTTCTGTGGATAATCACTTGGGTGTGTCTGTGCATTTCTTTCTGAATAATCTCTCTACAGATTCACGTGTAACACACACAACCTAATAGAAATAAAAATGAAGAAATGAATAAAGTTATCACACATAAGTCCGGTTCAATAAATTAGAATGCAATATATTAAGGAGTTCTTGGAGAAGGAACTGTGATATGTCATATACTGGATGATACACTGCACATTAAGCATCTATTACTCATTACAACCACATCTGCAGACAGGAATGAAGAAAAAAAAAAACTGTCTCTGCTATGCTTTATTTCATCATGCAGGCACGGTTTGTGCCCTACTGTAACGTCTGGGACCCCCGCCCTATGCGGGGCTCGACCCCAGACGCCCGTGGTGTGTGTGCGCACGCCAGCACACGGTGTAATGAGACCCATGCGCAGGATTCAGCGAAGCACTGCTTTTATTACATTTAAGACGCGACATAGGGAAACAAACCCAACACTAGACATGGCGTGGTTAACTAAACTAAACTAAACTAAACAAAACCTAGACCTTAGCTTGGACATGGAACCTAGCAAACAAAATCCCCAACAGAAACCACGGTACAGATAACAATCATGGACCAGGACACAAACACAAGGATCCCTATTTATAGGGGTAGACATTAGGGCTAATGGGATACAGGTGACAATCAGGATAGGAACAATAGGAAGGGCGTAACAAAAGACACACAAAGAAGCAGGCTTCCAAGGTTCACCTTCCAGCGCCCTCTCTGGGCCTGGCAGGGAACTGTCCAGCTGTTCCTGACATAACCCCCTCCTCTAAGGCGCAGCTCCCGAAGCGCCCAACCTCCGCCTAGGGGACGCCTCAGGAGTAGGCGGAAGATGTAGTTCATAGAGGGGAGACGCAAGGCCTGATGTAGTTCATAAATGCAGTCTACGGCGATGCCCCAGGTCCCAGGGGTAAGTTGACATCTGGCCCTGGAAAGAAACGGGAGGGAAGCGTCTTCCACCCGTGGTGCCAAGCGACGTCCTCCACGGAAACTCCATCGCGGAGCGGCGTCCCCGGCTGACAAGGTGGTGGAAGCCCGCCTCCAGTGGGACCGATAAAAAGGGGGTGTCCCCCATGGCCTGAAGTCGAGTGACGTCCTCCTTGTAAATTCCCTGGGGGAGCGACGTCCTCGACCATAACGAAGATGGGGACACCTCCCTGGGGAAACGGGGAAAAGGATCCGCCGGATGCCATCCACCGGTTATCCAGGGCTCTAGCCAGCAGACTGCAAACCCTTACCGAAGACAGGAACTAGCTGGGAATCCCGCTGGGTCTCAGAGATGGTCCATGATTCTGTAACGTCTGGGACCCCCGCCCTATGCGGGGCTCGACCCCAGACGCCCGTGGTGTGTGTGCGCACGCCAGCACACGGTGTAATGAGACCCATGCGCAGGATTCAGCGAAGCACTGCTTTTATTACATTTAAGACGCAACATAGGGAAACAAACGTAACACTAGACATGGCGTGGTTAACTAAACTAAACTAAACAAAACCTAGACCTTAGCTTGGACATGGAAACTAGCAAACAAAACCCCAACAGAAACCACGGTACAGATAACAATCATGGACAAGGACACAAACACAAGGATCCCTATTTATAGGGGTAGACATTAGGGCTAATGGGATACAGGTGACACAATCAGGATAGGAACAATAGGAAGGGCGTAACAAAAGACACACAAAGAAGCAGGCTTCCAAGGTTCACCTTCCAGCGCCCTCTCTGGGCCTGGCAGGGAACTGTCCAGCTGTTCCTGACACCTACGTTCCTGATCACCTTTTTCCTGTGATGAAACATTTCTATTCTCTCTGAGTGGTCTCTTCCTGGTTGACCCCGCCCCCTCTTACACGGCATGATGGATCACTGAGTGGTTTGATGAGGATGAGAATCTTATGATATGATCTACACATACAACAGATCTCCTGAACATTATGGGAGATTTAGGAGTGAAATGTCATTAATACACCAACTGAGGGAAGCTCTTTCAAACAAACAGTGCTCATAGCTCTGGTACGGTTCCAGAAACCGCTTCAATCTGTATGAAGGAGCATTAAAGGTTTTCTAGTGGCAACACCTTCATGCTAATACACATTATGTTAATTTATTGCTGATCTGAACGTTCTCCCGGTCCATTTTTCAATTTATAGAGATATAGTTTTTAACGATTCTACCTGTTCGGTTCACTTTTCAGCCGGAGAGAATCAAATGTTTTTATAGCACAAAGATTACATTCATCGTTAACAATTTAATCAGAGAAAAGTAATCGGGGAGACAAAACTTTGAAAACCAGCAGTGCCAAATGGCTCTCTGTATGCTTCAGCAGAAGGTAACAGAATTACAGCTGACCTCTCTGTAAACTCATAATTATTTTGTTCATTGTTCTTTTGTTTTTTATCCCTTCAGGTCAAAAACCTGTTCAGAGAGCTTCAGGCTCATGAGACTGGCAGCGACGCCAAAACTAGTCTTTATATTGGCTAAAACATGAAACACAATTTCCACAGGCTTTTGAAATGTCATAATTACAACAGGGAATGTTTATGTATTTACAAGCAGCCAGGCATGTTCTTCCATACACTGTACACAGTGTGTGTGTTATAGACAGTCCAAGCTACTTCTCATATTTTCTCCTACTCATAGCGCAGGAACCACAGCAGTTGCGGTAAGAGGTGGAGGAGCTTACCTCGATCACTGTAGTCATCCACCAGAACAATCTCAGCAATCAGGTGATCTGGAGTTCGGTTCACGATGCTGTGGACGGTGCGGAGAAGCGAACTCCAGCCCTCGTTATGGAACGGGATAATGATGCTGGTGTTGGGGAGATTCTCCAGGTACAGCTTCTGCTTACAGCTGATGGAAAAGAGAGAGATGAGAAAGCGTGATGCTGGAAAACATGATCGGTCCATCAACCGTTAAATAATTACGTGTTTCTTTGAGCGAAGCCGTGTCGTTGGTGTAATGAATAGATCTACTGCACTGTTCACCAGAAAACTTTGGGAGTATATGGGAATAGAGCCGAGTGTAACTCTAATCATAAATCACCGTTTAAAAAGCCTTGTCACTCCCCCTGCTCTAATAAAGCACTGAGAAATCTGCGCCTTAATTCACTTTCAACAAAGATTGAAGTGGCAGATGAAGCAACGCTTTACAGCTCACACCAGTCTCTAATTCACCGCCCTGACAAAGCCGACACACGGCCCATTATTTATAGCTCACCCACAGAACCACAGAACCAGCAGCCTTAAAGAGCTCTAGCTTTAATATATTCACACAGTAAATTAAAAGGTAAATAGAAACAGCTTATCTGAAAGGTAGATTACAAAAACAAACCCCAGTGAGTAGACGTGTAATGGAAACATATGCTGATGTGTAAATAGGTTGATGGCGGAGAGCAGAAGCGCTCTGAGGAGAACCAAAAAATAATAAAAAAATCAGACTATCCTGTGCGATAATTCTACAGCATGGAGCGTCACATAGACAGAAGTGTGTAACATTTACAGAGACCAAAAGCAGGTCACAATCCACAATCTAGGTCAAAGGAGGCTCCACGTCAGCCAATTAACCACCAGCCTGACAAGGGAGACATGGACAGACAGTACACAGAGGTAGAGGTTTAGGTGCAATGTGAAGAGTCTCTGCCTGATCCCTGTGGCGACAATCTGTCTGTTGTTGCTTTCATCTGACTTCCAGCTGAAGGCATGAGTGCCCTTCCTGCCTTATACTTTCCACATTTCTGAACCATTTATATTACGATGGGACCGGTGTCTGACTGTGGTACTTCGGGAAAAATGGGACAAGAAGTTTTGAACGTAAGTCAGTCTATAGTTTAAAGCAAGTTCGCACACTTTTTATGAAGCTTTAGACATCTCCTGAGTGTCTTGTCTGTGTGCTCTAACTGACTATTGACTTGCTTGTGGTAAAAAAAAGGAAGTCAAACACTTAAACTCTGCATGTAAATTTCAGGCCTTGATCCATAGTTATACTATATGGTCAAATCTATAATGTTTATGGACACCTCTCCGTCACACCAGTATGCGCTTTTTGAGGGTCCCATTCACCAGTGATGTCGAGTGAGGAGGTCAGGGGTGCAGTCGGTGTCTCAGTTCATCCCAAATATGTTTGGTAAGGTTGAGGTCAGGGCTCTTCTCTTTGCAGGACATTTGATTTCTTCCCCTCCACACAGTCCACTAGGGTACTGTAACATTGGAACAGGTTTATTTCTCTTAGGTCTTGCAGGTTAACTGTTGAGGCAATAGACTTGCAAAGAACCACATACGGTGTTCATGTAAACTGGTCAGTGCTATTTTATGTATTTTGTGTATCTGTCCTGTACTGTTTATGTGACTGGGACAACTTTCAGTCCTTAGCTCTGTGTTGTTTTGTAGCTCTATGTTGTTCTATGTAGAATCAGAGTTCTGGAGGAACGTTGACTGCGTCAGCTATATAAAGTTGAAATGACAATAAAGGCTTCTTGACTTGACTTGAAGTGTCCATTATATTTGTTTTTTATTTCATTTGGCTGACACCATTGTCCAAAAAGTATTACATTTATATAACTGAGCAGTTGAAGGCCTACAAGAACTCAGCAGTGGCAGCGTGATGTTCCTGAGATTTGAACACACAACCTTCTGATCAGCAGTCCAACATCTACCAACAGCTACCACTTCCCTAGTATTTGGCCATAACAGATGCAGCTATAAGGTGGTGTAAACAAAATCAGGAATGTTGTAGAGATTGGAATGAGATGACAGTTTTGAGACTGCAGCATGTATTCTGTGATGAAGTCTTTCAAAGATGGAAAGACAGTCACAAAGTTAATGGGTAGGTGTGATCATGCTCATTGACATATGGTGAGGGATGACAAGAATAAAGCACAGCGTTTGTAAAGACAGCAAATTGTACCACATCTGAAGAGAAAGTGGGGCACTGATAGGAAGATGACAGAGCCTGCCAAATGCTGTAAATGTACAGGTTGTAAATCAGCATTGCATTACACTGGGCTCATCTTCCTGATGAGCCCAAACAGTGTTGTCCTTAATGTCCCAGAGTTCAGGAGCCACAATGCAGCATTCCATCAAGACCGAACCTGTTTCCTTGGGGGCAATCACATCCTAACGCATACACAGCACGCATATGGGCACTTTTTTGACTCAGGGCAATCAGAGATGTTAAAATGGAATCGAGAGGAAAAACCAATCTACCTGCACTTTCTGGAGTTAATTCCCCTGACATAATTACCCTGACTTGTAGAGGTTGGTCAGCACTGTGAATATTTTTTCGCTGCCTCCAGGCTGTGTCTCCATTTTAGTATAGGATTAACTCAGAGAATAGTAATAACTGCCCTCACCCCTAAAAGTAAGCTCACATATGCCCACTACTCAAGGGGGAGAGTCCCTTGGACATAAATGGCTATGTTTTCATGCTTCATTGTTTACTCCATAATTGACATTTTGCATGCTGTCCTGTCATTTGTGTGGTTGCTGAATGTATCCATGTGCTCTGGGTTTAGTTTTTAATGAATTTTCCTAAGCTTCGTTTGTTTGGGCGCAGAGTCTCGACCATGCATCCTTGCCGTTAAGTCCGAGCCTTTGTTTTCTAGTTTGCATGTTCTGTGTTTCCTGATTTAGACCCTCACTGGTTTAGTTGTGATTATGGATTATCCCTTTTCCATGCTGTCTGCCTATGCTTTGGATTATGTTGATGATTACTGGCTTGGCCACAGTAAACCACATGCTGATGTTACACACTTGCATCCTGCCTCTTCTACGATCCACATTTTTAGTCATTTCAGTGGATATCTGAGGTGGCTAATCAAGGCACAATTTTATTTCTAATTATCACACAATTCTTCTTCTTCTTCTTAACATTATTATTAATATTTTTTTTTCTTTTTAACTAGTTGAATAGAGCTAGATGTGTAAACTGATTTGGACACTGCTGTGTGTGTGTTTTTTCCCCGCATGTAATGATATATAAAATGGCAGCTCAGTGCATACTGAATGACAAATGTCTCAGTTTTCCTGCTGTTTGCGACACTGAATTTATAGCTGCATTACTCTTAGTGTGTCACCTGCCATAGTAACACACACTCACTCCAGCCTCCGCTCTGAGCTACTGAATGAAATAGTGGGCCATTTTCATGCACCGTCTCCTGTTTCTGGATCAGTTTTTTTCAGATATTTATCAGCACAGCGAGACGAGATGTGGAACAGTCTGCAGTGCTGTTGCGGGCTGCTATTGAAAAGGCAGTCGGAAAGCAGTGTTCCACATCCAGCATGCAGAGCTGCACGCATCCACTGGGCCTGAAAATAAACAGACCTGCACCAGAAACAAGGCCTGAATTGGGAATTGCAACAGCACAGCTGTGATCTAGTCTCAAAAGGTGCTTTGTGTTTCAAAAGCCAGCAAACCATCCTTCCTGAAGATAAAGTAGGACTGAACTCCGTTCTTGATCCATCCCAGGATTTCCACTTGTCTCATCAGAAGCCAGAGCGGATCTTTCATTATCGATGGAACTGTAACTCTTTGACCCTCGGCTACATGAGTTATAAGTGGATTTGTTCCATGAGTAGGGGGAAAAAAACGCTTTCATGGGCAGCAAATGGTGTGGAGTGGTTAGTCCTCTGAGAACAATTAATGATCAGTCCATCACAGAGCTCATTTAGTGAAAGAGTGAGTGTGAAACAAAGCGATCTGTTCCAAAGTAATACAAGTCTGTCTGTTACAGATGAAAAATTTATATATAAAGATAAGATATATGTACTAAACAAATGTAAAACAAACTATTTATAGTCAAGCAAGAGCTACAAAACCCCCACAAATATATATTTTTATAATCTATTCCAAACCTTTTCAGGGCAAAACCTGCATCAGTTAAGCACCCAGGATAGTCTGTACTTCTGCTCTACTGAGATCAGAAAGATAAAGCAGTGTTAAAAATGTTTAAAGATTTCAATACCATAAGTAGGACTTTGCAGTCAATGTGGAAATGAATAGGCAGCCAGTGTAGCTTGAATAAGACTTTCTTTTCCTGCTGCATTGTGACCTAACAGGGATCCTTAAAGGGGCAGTGCAGTGAAGACAGCCACCAACATGTTGTGATCTATATATTATGTACTAGGAGATAATCATCTGATGATGCTTGGGATGTGAAACATTTATCATGCTTTAGCAAGGGCTCCCTAATCATGATAAAAAAGAATGTTTTGAGCCTTTTTGCCTTCCAGATTTATCAACATTAAACCATGCAGTAGGACCTCAGTCCACTGATCAGTTTGAACCCTTATCTCTGAATTCTAATTAAAAATCTGAGCATTGCTTCTAAGCTACAGACGAAGTAAACAATACTTTAATGATCTGCTCATGTATTTAGTTAGACACTGTTTTAAATCGACTCCTAATATCGTTCTTGTTTCAGACTAAATACTTGGTGATAAACATAGAGTCTTCCAATCAGCTTATTTTCCCACCATGTTGGAGATTTGTTTGAGGTTATGTAACCACGGTACAATTAGATTGTGAGATGCTGTGGACCTAGAGATTTAAAACCAGCTTCATGAGTAACTTTGGTTTGTTCACAGGTAAAAAATAATGGTCTGTTTCACAGTTCTGAGTCAGAGGTCACACAGAGGTGACCGGCATGCAGTTATTATATACTGTGAAAATCCAATTAATGTGTAGTAGAAAAACAAATAAGTGAAATAAACTACAGCGTGATTGCAACAGGGTCAGTATTTAACGTTCTAAGCTAGTGATTGGAAGATCGTTCAATTAAATCTTAATGACTACTACAGAACAATTGTTTGACCTTAAAGAAATGCAATTAGCCCTCACTTATTCAGTCGTATGCTCCAGATGCGTGTTAGTCACTATTGACTCAAGATGTAAGTAAATACAAATGCGATATACAGCAAGTTACAAGACTGACATACGTTGCACAGTCACCCTGATTAAACTTCTGTGACAGAAATGAACCTAACTGGGATTTCATTATCTACATAATATCGAAGCAAGAAGAATAATCAATACGGCTTTGCATATTGGCTTTCAGTTGCTTCTCTGATTAATCGTCTCTTTACCTGGTCACTGACTTTTGATAGAAATCTCTCCTCTAGGCCGTACTGTAGTTGTGCTGTATTCTTTCAAGTTTTTAATATTGGAATAAACAAGTTTATTTTCTCCAGAGCCTTTCCAGAGCTTTGTCCTGGACTTGTTTTGATAGCTCCTCGATCTCCATGGTGTGCAACAGTGTTTAGTTAGGTGGTACGTGTCAAAGTTACAGCCAGATGAATGCCCGGACCCCCAGCAGAAACTTGCAAAGAACTCTGAGAGTTGACTGTTGACTGCTGCCTAATAGACACCAAGCTTTGACAGGTGCCTCTATAACAAGATAATCCATCCTAATCCATCATAATAATGGTTTTACAGTTATGACTGTATATTGAGATGGCACACAAGTTGAATCTGGTGAATTAACTCATTTAGGGATGAATACTTGAACAAATCATTTTTTAAAAATTTTTAAATAATTTTCTGAACTCTACTGATTCCCCCCACTTCAACACTGTGGGCTATTATATAAGGATTCATGACATAATCCCAGTTAAATCCATTATAGATCCAGGTTATAACACTGAATAATATGAAAAGGATCAAGGGTGTGAATACTTATGCAAGCCAGTGAACTTAACATCAATTCAATATATAAAATATATAGACACTGTTCATGTATTCTAAACTTAAACAGGTGTATAACTTGTGTATAACATTTTTATTTACTAAACAGGTGACCTAGAGAGAAAGAGTAGATATACATGTATTTATTTTACTCACTTGGGGTGTCTGATGTCAGGCAGCGAGCGATCCAGTGCGATGTTGTTGCTCACGTAAATGTTAAAGCCGTTCTCTTTATACACAGAGTCGTCACACTCATCCTCGGCTAGCGGGTACGGCTTCCCCTGCTCGCCTTTACCTACGACAAACACACACACACGCACACACACACATCCTCATCATAATCATCATCATTGTCATCATCATCATCTTATTAGTGTGCATGCTTTAATATGCATGTGTGTGTGTGTATGTGTGTGTGTGAGAGAGAGAGACATATAGGAAAGCTTAATTAGAATAAAATTTAGCAGTGCATCCCCATGACATCTCAAACTTTTTGCTGTTTGTTCAAGATTACTCATGCAAAAAATAAAGAAAGAAAATAAAAAAATAAAAAGGAAAAAGAAATAATAATAATAATAATAATAATAATAATAATAATAATAATTATTATTATTATTATTATTATTATTATTATTATATTTTGGATCTTTGGTACATTTTCCTTTTTTTCTGTCTAAAAGTATTGTCATTCATTGTGCACCATGAAACAGGAAAGGTCCCACAAACATCTGTCAATCAATTATAGCTGAACTAAAAAAAGAGAATATGCACTGAGTCAGAAAAAAATCTGTTTAAAAAACCTTTTCTTCTTTTCTGCTTCTTCTTTCATACATTTCATCATAAAATCAGCCTGATTTCAAAACAGACTATTATTCCTCTTACCCAGAAAAATAGAAAACTGTCTAAACACACCGAACAAAGACACTGCTGTCAAAATATATATATATATATATATATATATATATATATATATATATATATATATATATATATATATATACATGTACTATATATATATATACATGTACTTCTACAGTGCTAATGAGAAGAAAAAATCTGTTCTTTAATCTGTTCATTATCTCAAATTAAAATAAAATTAAAAGGATAAGTTTCCGGATAGATTTTACTTTTATTGACATTTGACCATGTTACAGACGAGGGTTTCCTCAGCAATGTTAATGAGAGCGCGCTGTCAATAATTTAATAGCAGCTTTCTGGCGATAACTGGTATCACAAAAGCACATTTTAATGCACACTCTCTCGCAGAATCGCTCTTTCTCCAACTGTTTGTGTGCAGAATGTCGTCTCTCTGTGCATAATTACTGAAACCCCACTCCCACTCCCACTCCTTTAGTGCATTCTCTCAGGAGCGTGGACTCAAACAGAAAATATGATTCATAACACTGCACACTTTCCTTCTTTCGGCCATTAAAAAAGACTCCGAACAGCTTGACTGAATACTAAATGCCAAAGTGGAACTAAAATAATGTAGGCTTGTGGATGTACCAAACCCAGGTAAGAAGGCTTATTAAGGAAGAGTACAACTTTTAAGAGTAAAAGTTAAGAAATTCCAATATTTATGAAATCCTAGTGAGGTTTGAGTTGTACTAAATAAACAACACAACAATGTTGGTCCTTTCAAGTGGGAAACAAATAAAATTCAACTCTGGGGAAAATGAGGTTTCAGATATTCCGCTCAACACTGCTGAATTCTCCAGTCTGATTGGTCAGAGATGTTGATTAATGTGCTAATCGTTTCTATAGCAACAGCTCATTCACTTGTACTGAACTTGAATGGTGAATAATCTACTGTACATAAGACTAATAATTAACCTCAAAATGTATTATTAAAGAACAAAAAAAACATCAAGCTATCAACCTTTTAGTTTTACTAACTTCAACAGAGAAAAAAAAGAGAGACTGGTACGAGAACAACTCCTTAAAGCCGCTATAAGTAATAATTTGTCTCATGAATGTTCCACATTACTATAACCCCAGGCTTTGCAGTCTGCTTACTGCTGGAGCTGATGTTATGGATAATTATTCAGACCAATCATTATAACCAATAAGAATATGGTTGTGGACTTTTTAGGGACAGCAGAAAAACATAAAATGTTTGATTGTAGGCAGTGACATTCATGTGCTATCATTATTAATAAATGACGTCAAAATATATTACAGTGTAACATACACAAAAAGTACAAGCTGGAATCTCATTCCATCTCATGTGTTATGGTTAACCAGCTGTCATCTATAGCCACCCAGAAAGCAATTTGCTGATCAAATGAGAGCAGACTGGTGCAAATCCATTATTTAAATCCCCTAGTTTCATATTCTGATGTCTAAAATTAGTGGGGAGTCATGAAAAATAAATGTAAGGCTTAACACATTGCCTGTAATCATAAGATTTGTCACTAACAGATGGTGTATGTATCGTTAAATCTCTGACGTAATGGACTTTGTGTGATGACGTAATGTGATGCTGGAACCCAGATCGGTTGAGCTGAAGTGTCCGTGTGTAAAGGGACTGGAGACCCTGGAAACACTCCGGAGGGAAAACTATTACATCACACTGTCTAATCTCATCAAATCAATCTGCTTAATACACTGACTTACGACTCCATTATACTCCACCCACTGTAAAGCTATAAACTATTCTGTACGCTTCTCATTGATTAATCAGGCTTGTTGATGGCTTTTATCTGCTAACATGGCACTCTGAACTCAGGAAATATTTCTTCTCACTTTGTGTGTGGTATTTGATCAGAGCAGGGCAATGCCTCCTTAACCCAAATAACAAAACCTTAGTGAAGGATGCAGATATATCACACTGAGCTGGCACTGCTATAGGCAATACAGTAATAAAGAAAGAAAATGAGAGGAGAGAGTGTGTGTGTGTGTGTGTGTGTGTGTGAGAGAGAGAGAGAGAGAGAGAGAGAGAGAGAGAGTAGTGCATGGATGAAAATCTGTCCTTATGCCCAACCGTTCCCATGAGCCCTGCAGAAAGCTGCAGTATTACCGCTGTCCCTGTTTCTGTGCAGCTTTCTCCTTTCACTCATTTATTTGCTCTCTGATTTAACTGAAAATTAGATGAGTTAAACAATTTAAATGGATAATGGATGGATGGATAGATGGATGGATGGATGGATGGATGGGTGAAAAGATAAATGGATTTAGTGGAGTAGATCGGTCAGTGAATGGATGTACTAAAGGATAAATGGTTGGGTGGATGGACATATGAAACTCTAAGCGGACTGGAAGACAAATAATGGATGGATGGATGGATGGATGGATGGATGAACTAATTAAAGAATTCACAAATAGATGAAAAGATGAATGAGTGGACTAAATAAAAAATTGAAGGATGGATGTATGGATTGATAGAAGAATGGATGAATGGATAGAGTAATGAAAGGATGGACAGATGATTGGGCTAGGAGATAGATAATGGATGGGTGGGTAGATGGATGGATGGATGAATTAACTAAAGAATTCACAAATAGATGGATAAATAAATTAAATAAATATTGGATGTAGGGATAAATGGATGGATGGATGGATGTAAGTATGGATTAATGGATAGATGGATGGATAGATAGATGAGTGAATGGATAGAGTAATGAAAGGATGTATGTATGATTGAACTGAGAGATAGATAATGGATGTATGGATGGGTGGATGGATGGATAAACTAACTAAAGAATTCATGAATAGATGGATAGATGAGTGAGTGGACTACATAAAGAATGTATGTATGTATGGATGGATGGATGGATGGATGGATGGATGGGTAAATGGATGAGTGGACAAACTACAGGATGGATGGACTAAAGGATGGATGGATCAATAGATGCAATGAGTTAAATAAAAATAAAATAAATAAATGAGTGAGTGGATGGATGGTAATTCTGATACTCCAGATTACAAGGTAAGACAGATGGACAGACCACCGGATGGACGGATGGTTAAATGCATAAATTGACAGAAAAATGGATGGACAGAGAGACAGACACATGAATGAACGGACAGGTGAATGGATGGTTCATACTTCATTAATTTGCCTGGGAAAATCTGAGCAAATGTGACATTAATTATGATTGAGGTTAACTGGAATTCTTTTGTGAACAGCAGGATAGAAGGAAAAAAGTAGAAGATGGATGATTAGAGAGATGGGTGTACTTTATTAGTCCCCAGCGGGAAATGCAAGCAACCTTTAACCTTACCCTCAAGGTTAACTGTAAACTGCCATTTTGAACAGCAGTATAGAAGGAAGGAAGGAAGGAAGGAAGGATGGATGGATGGATGGATGGATGGACACTGATGGTGACTCAAGGTTAATGGTTATTCTCAGCAGTCAGATGTCTGTCAGTCAGGGATATGAAATCACTTTGCTATCCATTCATCTCTTTAGCTATAGGCAGCGTATTTATAATTTACTGCTGCAAAAGACGCCGGTAACATCATCAAACGTATAATAAAGCTCAGACGGATGGATGAAAGCCCTTCAGCCTGAGGCCTTTCCTGTGTGAGCTGGATAACAGAGAAAGGAATAAGGGCGAAGTGAACGAGTGAGTAAACTGACCAAATGTGTGTGTGTGTGTGTGTGTGCGTGAGTGTGTTCCAGATGCTGAGGTGTTGCAGGCTTACCGACTCGCATCTCATCTCTCCGGATGCTCTCGTTGTCGTGCCAGTCTCTCCTCCTCAAGCCGTCTGTCCAGCTGTAAACGTGTCCATCACCCAGTCCGAGCGCAAACCCCTGAAAAGGAGAAAGACCACAGAGTGTGTTACCTGCCTCAGGTCCTCACTCTTTTCTCTTCTCTCCTCTGCTTCTAGAGGCACAATTAAAGCAATTCTCTTTACTTATTAGCAATATTAAGAATACTGACAAAATAAAAACAAGTTTTAAAACTACGATAAAGACTTTGAAATATTATCAGAGAACATGAAATAAAACATTTTGGTTAAATCACAAGAAAGAAAATAATTCAAATATCAAAACCAATAGCTTGGGGCAACAGACATATTTTTTGTTTAGATCTGATATGTTTATGGCTGTTGGCATTTCATCATACTGAACATATACTTCTGAAATCTTGTATGTAATTGCATAAACACACACACACACACACAGACTGCACCTCTCTCTTTGTGATTCACTCTTTTGAAGATTTTGTAACTTGGCGATTTGCCGCAAACTAATTTATCTCCTCTGGATTTTTTGCTCCAGGTATTTACACCAGTAGAGCACTGGAACACAGAGCTGTGACGTCTGAGAGGACTATAAATGTACTCTGCCATGTAACATCGCCTGTTTCAGCGATCCTATTTGTGCACGAGAACGGAGAAAAGTGCAGAAAAGTGCAGGTGCAGGAAGTCAAACAGTTCCGATCTGACCGAGAATTGGACAGGTTCCATTTTCAGCATTTCACCTGCAAGCAGGTATTTATCTTTCCTGAGGTCAGTGTTTCTTCATCTCTCTATTTCAGCAGGTAATGTGAGGAACAGAGCGTGCTCTAGGAAATTTACATAACCCCAGACCTTGATATGAAATAATTTCTTCATGGCTCGCCGAAAGGTAATTCCATTCTTTGAGAGCACTATTTCAGGCCTTGACTTTATTTATTTCTGCTCTTCTGCAGTTTTCACACAACTCAAGGATTTGACACCCAGAGGAGAAGGAGCACTGTCCATATCCAGCTCATAAAGATGAGGGCATGCAGAGGCAAAAAGCAGCTAGAAATATTTCATTACCTGCCCTCTGGGGCATTGCTGTTAACTATGAGGATTGAATTTCTCTAAATGAGGTGCTGCCTGGACTGCCTTCTCTCACAGCCCCCTGCATGCTACGAAGCAATGAAGCAGAGCGGACACATTGGGTGCTGGGGGTTGAACCCAGATCTTCTTTTCAGCAACCCAGAACCTCAACTATTTGAGCTACCACCACCCCAAAGAGTAGTATGTAAAAGAGTGCGGATGTAAAAGGTGTTAATTTGAGTTACTGTACACATCTTCTCAGCTCAGACCAATCTGGCCACTCATCTCCCTCATCAAGAAGCCTGTTTTTTCAGTCACAGAACTTCCACTTGCTGGATTTTTTTTTATTGCCCCCAAAAAAACCTTGTTCTGTGAAAGACTGCTGTGTGAACATCCCAAGAGATCTGCAGTTTCTGAAATATTCAAACCAGCCCGTTTGGCACCGACAACCATGCCACGGTCAAAGTCACAGAGATCACATTTTCCCGGCATGCTGATGTTTGATGTGAACATTAACTAAGCTCTTGTCCTGAATCCTTGTGATTTTATGCACTGTGCTGCCGTCACACGATCGGCTGCATAATTGCTGAAGATGTTTGCGTGTGTATTCGAATAATGCAGTATAACTGCACCGTGCATTTCTAGTAAAATCTAGAATTCATCAATCCACATGTTCTAAAGCAAGAAGACATTTTTTATTTGCAAAAATATCAATGCTCTTGTAAACATGCGTGCCGGAGCCCAAAAAAGAAATGTGTCTCAAAGTAACTCCCCGGTCCGCTGATAGCTGTTTAATAAAACATCAAATTTCTACATCTGACTGCCTGACTCAGCCTTGAATAAATTTGCTCTTCATTTTCATGCAGTTCATGCTGTAATTTTTGGCTCTCTCTGGTTTGGCCAACAGTACCTCAAATATCCTGGCATGGTTTATGTTTAAAAACAAGAGCAAACAATTTACCAGGCGCCCAATAAAGTAAAAAGCCAAAAAATTCAATTTTTTGTCTTGTTTTTCTCTGGTCTGTAAACTGCATGATGCCAATCTAGCAGACAGTGAAGGACAAAACAATTTCATGAACCACAAACAACATCAAGTACCTGTGCTCTACTGGAATATTAAAGCGAGACAAACTAAAAAGTACTTCACAAAGCACACTGTCTTGCTATCCAAAACAGCACTTCACACCTCTATTAACACAGACACCAAATAAGCCAATTAACACGTAAACATTTTCTGTAAACAATCAGCAGGGCTGGTACACAACCCTGCTTTGTGATGCCGCCCAAGGCGAAGCTGAAGCTGCGTTGCTGTAGCAGCCCTGAAGTTTATTAAATTTATTTAATTTTTTTATTTATTACATCATACGTTTCTCACATATCTCTTGAAAGTTAATTTTAATCCACTGAAACAAGTTTTCTTCCAGGACCTCCTAGACTTCTGTACATTTGAGTCTGAGAGCAGTCCAGAAAAACAATCCTGAGCCGTGGCACTGGGATTGTTTCAGATTGTGAGATTATTTCAAGTTTTCTGATAGTGAGGAATGGGCTGCTGTGGCCAGCGTAGAAGACGTTACCAGACCTTACCCATGTAATAAACCCAGACCTTTTTAGGACTGGAGTGCTGTAATCAGCTCACCTTTGTGATGCAAGTCTTTGCAATGAGAGCCTCTTGAGAAACACGAGTCTCGTCCCTGCTAAAACTATTCTAAAAATAAATCCAAATAGTGCTATTCTTCACTGATTGATATTAACAAAGGCAAGGGATGAACAGTGTTGACCATTTGACATTTTTGTGCAGTAATGTAATGTATGGAATTGTGCAATTGAACCAATTCCTCTAACGTGTATTCCGCCCCCAAACGTGTATGAAAACGATCTTATCTTATAGCAGCTATAAACAGTAATTCCCACATCATCCCCCCACCCCCACCTCCATCCCTCCACCAATTTAATCTCTCTTGATGTTAATAATACCAAAACCAGCGTGTAAGACTTTCTCATGGTGTTACAAAGCACTAGCACTGGAGCCTCCTTCCATTAACATTAAACAATACCTTAGATAAATAGTTTATTTAATAAACAACATGTTCTTAATGTTTATTAACTTAATTTGTATTAATATTTATTACTTAGTTAACAATGGTTGTTTGCCACAGAGGCCCCTTTGAATGAGACGTTACTATAGAAAGAATAATGTATTAGAAAGAGTGCTGTGAACTGTAATATAATATGAATATATATATATAAAAAAAGGAAAAACATTCCATCAGTAAATCACTGAATGTTACGAGATCCTTTTAGCTCCACAGCACACACACTCGGTTCACTTTGTGTGAAAAGGATGACCTTGCAGTCATCTGTCTGTGGTCTCGTGAGATCACCTGCCGAGGCCAGCGCTGATAAAAAAAAGTGGTGCTTTATGAACTAAACTTAAAGTTCAAAAGTTCATCGAAACCTGAGCATCTCTCTCTCTTTCTCTCTCTCTCTCTCTCTCTCTCTCTCTCTCTCTCTCCTCTACATTTCTTCCATTCCGGTGCTCTCTGGCACATCTGGTGGTTCTCTGGCAGTCCTTCTGCTTCCTCCACACTGATTCCAGTAAATTTAGCAATTACTGACTCGGCACAGCAAGCAGTGGGGCGACCGTCTGCACAATGTTCTGCTTCATTCGAGGCCGATGGAAACCTGCCGTCGATTCTGCCTTCGAAGTACTTTATTTGATTTATTTCACAGGTCTGTGTGCTGAAATAGAAAAATCTTGGAGGGGTGTCTGTACACAAGCTAAACAAAATGAAAACAGGGCTGGGAGCAAAACCATGTTGATGTAAACCACAACGGCAACGAAGTACTGCACAGGGATATACAGAGTAAAAGACTAATGCTAATCAGTATATTAATTAGCCACGAGCTACAAAAGTATATAATTGGACACACATTAGTACAAAAGTACTCAAAACACACGCACACACACACACACACACACACACACACTGTGTCCAGTGTGTTGTTGAATATTTTAACAAAAAACCTCAGAAACTGTCCTTGGGTGGATTTAAGCATTGTGCTGAATCTAACACAAACTTCATCATCACTCTAGCGGTGTTCACACAACACACTTAAAAAACACACACACCACTGGAAAGAAGCTGCCAGAATCCAGGTTTGTGGAGACACATGTGAGGCTGATGTGAGGCTCCACAGTGACACAGGAAGACTTACACACTTTGATATCTTAATTAGTTTCTAATCTGTTTTAAGCACGTTGTTAATCACAGAAACAGAATTGTAGCATTACAGCTTTATCTTAGTGACACTGGTTTTCTGCCTGAAGATGTAGTTCATCGCTCGATTCCCGTCTCTACGGTAACGGTTAAAAACCCTGCAAAAAATAGGATGCTGCGATGGTATTCGATATTGTCCCATCATTTTGAGGACATCGGGTCTATTTAGGTTCTCTCAATGAGCATAAGAGAATAAATACACACACACACACACACACACACACACTGTACACATTGCTGTATTATTTTTTGTACTGACACTATCATTAAAGTAGCTACAAATTAGTAACAGAGATGAGCCAAATGTCCCCTAACGTCTAAACACCAGAGATTCCTGCCAATGTCACACACACACACACACACACACACACACACACACACACAAACACATACACATTCACATTTTGTCTTTGTAAGGACCATCCACCGGTTCCATTGGCTTTTGATAAAGAAGATGTGAAACAAGGGGGGGTGACTTTATTTTTACTCACAAAGAGCTAAAAGTATAATACACACACACACACACACACACACACACACATGCTATGTGAGGATGGATTTATCAAATCAACTTAATTTCTCCTTATGTGCATGAGAAGAACACAAACCAACACTTTTCTCCCAAGTTGTCTGGAATTTTCTGGAAAACCGTGTCACTTTGACGTGGTTTAGATTTTCCCAGTGTGTTGACTTGTGCTACTTTTCTGCATTAAGCTGCATTAATAAGACACAAAAGCCTCCAGTCTACAGAAACATGCTGAGCAACCTTCACCTCATTCATATTCTTAATAAATCTTTGTAAATGAAGATAAAACTGAATTAAGGAATCTGTCTAGCTAAACAACTCCGCTGATAAACAAGTGCTTACGTTCTTTAATGGATAAATAGCTTGCTAAATGTTTTCTAATTTACAACAAATCACGAGTCATGTTGACGGTCTTGTGGTTACTGATGCCAGGGCCTTGTTCTCCCCACAAAAATAAAATAAAATAAAATAAAATAAAATAAAATAAAATAAAATAAAATAAAATAAAATAAAATAAAATTAAATTAAATTAAATTAAATTAAATTAAATTAAATTAAATTAAATTAAATTAAATTAATATTTTTTATTACTTTAGTGTTCACTCACAGAAGCAAAGATCTGCATACAATCTGAAATTTTTAGCTGAATAATTTAATAAATTTAAATTCATAGATCATGGTTAAAGTCATAACAACAATCTTGGCAAAAAAATCTTAATGGAAAACGATTATTCTGTGTGAATCCAGATTAAGTGAAGCCTTCATATTAAATATAAACATATTTATTTTTACTATTATATATTATACAGTATATGAAAGGTATAATGCATGATGGGCATGGCGTTATATAAAAATAGAATAATACACAATGTAATTTTTTCCCTATAATTTCCAGCACAGTCTGTAATTAGCGATTAGTTAACGAACTACACGTCAGTTTTAGACTCTGTAAGAGTTTATAGTAAGATATAAAATTATCTCTGATGACAGAGTCACGTACAGCTATGAAGTCTGACGGTCTAAATGTCAGAGTAAAAAGTCGTGTCTGCAGCTTTAAGACAGACAGAAATAAAGTGTGTTGTGTCTTGTAACATGTTTTTCCTTTCCACTTGCTTTATACGAACTTTAATAACCTGCTGTCTCACTGTGAAGCTCAGCAGCAAAACATCTTCCTCTCATACGTCTCAGCTTCACGTGTCCGTGCTGCCCAACAAATAGAGCCATGAACGTCTTCGCTTTCGAAACAAGGATAGGGTTTATATTTGATCATGATGACTTGAATAGATACAAATTCAATAAGAGTTCCCGCTGCTGTTCAGCACTGAGCACTTGTACATGGTGTTTATTAAAATGTTAGAAAGAAATTTAGCTACAACCAGTACATTTTTGCTTTACAAGGTCAGGGTTACAGAACTAAGAATTCAGTCCCAGTTACCAGTTTTCTGAGAGGTCATTTAAAAATCCAGCTTCCTTTCATTAAAAAAAATAATTAATTAATTAATTAAAAATAATAATAATAATAATAATAATAATAATAATAATAATGCATCTAAAAAAATACAACATTTATAAATATAAATAATACTAAAAAATAAGTCTTATATATATATATATATATATATATATATATATATATATATATATATATATATATATATATATATATCTATATATATATATCTATATATATATATATATATATATATATATATATATATGAAATAATAATATTTATAATATTTATGTCAGAAGTTACTGGGACAGTTTCTTGCCAGACCCCTTAGGGCTTGTGTTATTCCTATTTCCTAATGTCTTTTCCCACTTTCTCACTAGTCAGGGTTCGATCCCTGCCATCGGTGGTGTCCGACTAGTATATATATATATATATATACAGTATATATAGCTGACTGACAGCTTGGACTGAAACTGTGTCTTTCTATAACATACTGTACATATAGATCCTGTACATATTATTTCCAAACACAAGGTTAATGTTTGTTTAATGTTAATGTTTGTTTGTAAAATCAGGATAAAAATCTTCACCAATAATCGAAGCAAACAATCCATAAAGGTTAGACAAAATCTATGGTCAAAATTGAAAACCAAAACAATGACAGAAGGCTTGCTAATGTCAGAAAGGGTGGATAAACTGAACAATACTTCACCCTGTACACTAGACACACAAGGGTTAAAAATGCACACAGAGATCAGGAAGTGAGCTGAGAAGATCTGAGACTAATCAGGGCACATCAGGGCAATAAGCAGTGACAATACAGGGGCGGAGACAGAACGTGAATCAAATCAGAACACACGTGGCTGTGTAAACAAAAACAAACGCATGAAATCACTGAGCAATACGGAGATAAGCTGTGGGCTGTTGCACGTGCTGCACGACTCGGCTCACTCGATGACGCAAGATGTCGAGATTTGCGACATGGATGTGTAAAAGAAAACACGCTTCAGTTCAGTTAAACATCACCGCAGTTTTCATTAACTCAGTATTTCACTACGCAATTGATAAAATCATCCGTGATTAGCTATAACACGATCTTACTAAACATCGGCTGCTCTAACGTCATCTTGAGGTGATTCAGTGTAATCTAAGTGCATGGACAGCACAGACACACAGAAACCGTTCTCAATTAGTCATTTTCAAAAAACGCTCCTAATCTATTTGTCAGGCAAAACACTTGTTACGGCGGCACTGAAACGGCCCTGGTAACTGCAGTGATTGTTGATTGGAGCATTAAAGCAAAAGCAATTTCATGATCTGCTAACCAGCATTACCATATTGTAAGCACACACCAGCTGTCTTCCACTGTTATTGTAGAGGAATTAGGCTCAGTGGAGTCGGTCCTCGCTCCTCCCTTCCTTCAGCAGCATGTGTGAAAGGGCCGCGTTATAAAAGGCAGTGAGTCACAGGTCTGTAATGCTCACAATAAAACACAGTGACTGTCCTCGCACGCCTTAAAGCCAGAGCAATCCGAGAGTGCCACTTATAATATATAAAAATACTTTTGTGTATTTGTTTCACCCGCTTTCATTGATATCTTACATTCGCTTTAAACTTTGTGTATAAAGTTTCTTACAAATTACAATCTAGCATTTAAAAAAGCATAATAGGTAAACTATCCAGGAAGGAAAAATACGCAACAGCGGGACTGAGCAATAGTGCACAGGAGTGCTGCAAAGCTGTAGTCTTTAAAGTCTTTAAAGTTTGGCTGTACATCTGCTTAAGTCGAGGTTCTGGCTGGGATTTTTCTAGGATTTTCCTTGTATCAATACCAACGCCTCTAAATACAAGCACCTGGATTCAATTGAGAAAAAATGGGATAGAAAATACTGACTAAACAAGGAGATATACAGCAGGGTCTTTGTTCAAAATGTCATCACACACACACACACACACACAAAAAGAAACCCTTCTGGCTATAAAGGAAACGAGGCTGGATAGAGATGCAGTGCACACCCGTACTCAGGGAAAGAGAGTTAATGATGTGCGAGTACTCTGTAGTTCTTTTCTCTAAAGATTTACAAGCAGAGCTCTTCAGTGTCTTTCCCAACTCTGCCATCTAATTATGTCATCCAGCGAGCGACGCTGTCTAACTCTCACTGAAAGTAAAAAAAAAAAAAAACCACCTAAATTCAATCTGGGTTCTAACAGAAGGCTCTATCATGAGACGTGTAGTGCTGGGTAAACACAATCCGTCCTGAATGACCTACAGTAAAGTCTGGAAGAATAACGGCGAAGCCAGTTTACAGCAGAAAGGCCAGTAAAAAGGGGGGGAAAAATGATGAAAACATGGATGATTTACAAATGATTTTTTTTTTTCCCGGCAGCTCTGAAGAAACGGCGTTGTCAGTGTTTTGCTGTGACACAACATCTATTATAGTCATGATATTTTCTACAAAAGGAAATCGAAAGGAATCAGTTCATCTTTAAAAGAGGCATTTTTCCTGTAATGACGCGCCGAATCAAAATGCTTTCAGACTCGTGGCTCACAAATAACTTTGCTTTGCATCAACATGGAGATGAGTTGTTAGCCTATGTCATATTTTGTGTCAGTTTTATATAATGGTAAAAATTCTCAAAGCCTGTGTGCTGCGTGAACTTTTCTCAGCTCGGCGTAATGTGGCTCTGGATTTCAGCGCTACGCATTCATTAATGATCAGCTACATGTAATTAATAAGCAGGAATGTTTTGAGGGTCTATTCAGAGGTCAAGGCTCAATTTGATTATTAATGTGTGTTTGGAAAAAAGAGAATGTTGTGGAATTTCATTCCAAAACAAAAGGCACCAAACTAACATGTACTCTCAGAGAAGAAAAAAAAGAACAAATCTAACTAATCCGAGGTTGCGTTTTGCCTGTGGGTGAATGAATCTGTGGGCGCTAAATTAACTCACTGGCTTCAGTGCCAAGTATCTGAAGAAAAGAAAATAAGTTTCATGCCTAATGGAAAAATCAAGCTCATAAAGAAGCACACTTTAACCCCCCTGCAAAACGGCCAACACGAGGAAACTGACGAATGTAACAACCTCAACTTAGCATTAGCATAGAATCGGCAGCTTAGCATTTTGTTAGGAGTTTAATTTAAAAATATTATTCGAAGCTCTTCCTGTGTAACGACTGACACTTACATTGTCTCTCGAGTCCCACCAGTAATTACCCAGCTAATTCACAAGGCTGGATCTGCACTATATTGCCAAAAGTTTTGGGACACCCCTCCAAATCATTGAAATGAAATGGTGTTTTTGGGGTTGGGCTCGGCAAACCCCAGTGAAAGGAACTCTTAATGCTTCAACTTCATACCAAGACATTTTGGACAATTTCAACTTTGTTGGGAACAGTTTGGGGATGACAACTTCCTGTTCCAACATGACTGCACACCAGTGCACAAAGCAAGGTCCAAAAAGACATGGATGAGTGAGTTTGGTGTGGAGGAACTTGACTGTCCAACCTTATAGAACACCTTTGGGATGAATTAGAGTGTAGACCTCATCAAGCAACATCAGTGCCTGACCTCACAAATGCACTTATAGAGGAATGGTCAAAAATTCCCATAAACACATTCCTAAACCTTGTGGAAAGCCTTCCCAGAAGAGTTGAAGCTGTTATAGCTGTAAAGGGCGGGACAACTCCATATTACATTCATGTGCATGTAAAGACAGGCGTCCCATTAACCTATTAATCATTAAGATTATTTACTATCTACTGCCAGTTTGCACATGTGCAGTATGATGTAAATACTAAATATGGTTAAATCAACAACTGAGTTTCATATCTACAGTACTACGTTTAACTTAACTTATTGTATTCTATCTTTCTTCTTAGTTTTCATATTTTTCTAACGCAAGAATTTCCATCATGGGATAAATAAAGTCTATCTATCTATCTATCTATCTATCTATCTATCTATCTATCTATCTATCTATCTATCTATCTATCTATCTATCTATCTATCTATCTATCTATCCATCTATCTGTGTGACTTTAACATGTCATTTTAGCTTAGCGCTAAGTTTACATTTCCAAACTATCCAGAATTCACTGCAGATCTGTTGTTCAATCATCTGCATGTAGATACCACAGTAGTTCTCACATCTGGTTTGATAATGGTCTAAAATTCAAGTTAAAAACATGTATCAGGTTAACAACACAGCATCACGAGTGTGATGTAAGTGTGTTGCTGGCAGTGGCATAACCAAAAAACTAATCTCAAAGGGATGAGGAAATGCAAGGCCGGGCCCAAAAATTCTCCAAATTGTTAAAAAAAAAAAAAAAAAAAAGTGTTATAAAACTTGCAGCATTTCTCCTTTAATCCCCTTCAAAGTATTCTCCCTGTGATGTGCTACACTTGTCCCAGCGTTTCTCATCTTTTTGTCATCATGTCAAGAGCCTCTGTTTTTTTGCTGGATTTCTTTCTTGGGTGACTGACATCCATTTTTAATTTTTGGGAACAAAAACAAGTCGTAAGGAGCGAGAGTTGACGAAGACGGTGGATGTGAAGCGATAATCAGATGGTTGATAATGCAATGTGTGCAGTGTGTCCAATTTGTTACTGGTAATGACACTAACTTGTTATTCAGCCTGATCATTAAGGCACAGTCTTTCCATATTAATAACGTTACTATAAAACAATGAATGAGACTGAAAAAGATTAAAATTGTATTTTCATTTAACTTATGAAGAGCTTCCGAAATGAATAAATTGTAAATCAGCTCTAAAACCTAAAAAAAAAAGTTTTGGATGTCTTTAGTCAAAGACTTGGTGCGGACTTGTCTCATTTGAAATCAATTATTCAGGAGCTGAGACTCTACAACTCAGAGGCTAATATTTTACAGTCCAATAGCCAGCCAGGCTTCTTACTCCTCATTAACAGAGCGTGAGGACGCTACGGCTAGTGCCGTGTCTGAATGAACTAGTTTCATACTACTCCTGTTCACTAAGAGTTCACGATACCATGGTGAATATTAATAATAAATATTAACATGACAATCTGAACATGTTTCTCCCACATGAGCACTGAGCCTTGTGGATAACAGGCATGCTGACCATCTTGGTGGGTCTGTGGGTTTAAAATAGTATTTTTTTCTCCTTCTTTCAAGTCAATCATTTTACGAGAATTCATCTGCTCAGAAAACTTCAAGCTGGACGGTTAGCCTTTTCTGCGTTCCTTTTCTAGGAAGTAAGGCAATGTAGATGTTCAATAGACACTCAATTATGTGGAATGAATCACTCCAGCGCACCATGGAAATTGAAGATGGTCAGGTGGCGTTTAAAGAAGAACGACTATTTCCATGGTGATAGAGATCTATGTCTATAAAGCAGAAAGCTATGTGCTTGTGCAAACAAAGCAATTTCAAAGAGCTTTCAGGGGGAAAATGTTCCAATTTAGCATACATCATTAAGAAACCATTTGCTTACTGTCACGTCTGGAGATCACAGCTAGCTAACGTGAATGTTTTATAAGGCTGTTTTAAAGGCACAATAGCTATGTAAAGAGATGAAACACACACAAAAGAAAGAGACGATATCTCTTCGGTTATACCTGACCCAGGCTTTAAAACATTACGATACGAAACTGATGAAAACAGCGCATGAAAGTCATCCACATCAGCAGTTCTGTTTCATAAGCCACACAGTAAGCGGGTGGTTAAGGATCCCGATCCTTGATGATGTGGATGCTGTGCTGTAAAACTCCCCTAAACGTCTGTATTGATTTCCGGCAGCGGAGCCGAGGCGAGGCGATATCATTTCACAATACGAGCTCCTTCACACTTCCTTCTCCGATCCTAGTTACAGACAATAAGGCTTGTCATTAGATTATAAACATTGACTTATGCTGTGCAGTGATTTTGATTAGAGGCAAACGTTTTACACTGCGCAACCTGAAAATCTAATTAGCGTCTCTGAATGAAGAGTTTGACAGCAGCTCAAAAGCACGTTTAAGACGTGCGGTGCCCATCCCGTCTTCATTAGCCTTCTTTTTCTTTTTCTAAAGCGCGTAAAAAACGACCCTCTGGTACTTGAGCCGACCGGCTTCGGGCCTTTATGTGGCGGAACGTGATAAAGATTTCTGAGCTTTCTCATCTTCCGGGTTTTTTTTCCACAAACGGAACATGTTGCTATGTGCAAAGTACAATCTGTTTCCTTCTTAACCTGCTATCCTTTAGCAATTATGGTTGCTTTTATCTCAAATATTGTCCATGCAGCATGTGGTTTCCGTGAGGACGAGTCAGCATGGGCAAAAACTCACTAACCAGAGGTGTGTTCTTGGTGATACACAATAAAACGTACAAACAAGACTAGGATCAAACTGCCAATAAATGTCCATTGTCTAGTAAATAAATAAAAATAAACAATATAAAAACACTAGACTTGTGTGATATGATCATCTAGTGATACAATCAGCTTGATTTCATCAATTCTGTACAATATCACATTACTACTATATTATCC
This sequence comes from Hemibagrus wyckioides, assembly GCF_019097595.1. Lineage (NCBI taxonomy): Eukaryota > Metazoa > Chordata > Actinopteri > Siluriformes > Bagridae > Hemibagrus > Hemibagrus wyckioides. The sequence continues at coordinate 5,187,343 of NC_080712.1, forward strand.
AGTGATGTCTGTACACTTCTGCTGTAAATTTTGTACACCCTCATTGTCCACTTTATTAGGAACACATCTAATCAGCCAATCATAAACGTTAAATAAACATATGCAGATGTGGCTAAAGAGCTTTAGTTAATTTTCACACAAACATCAGAATGAGGAAAAAAGTATGATTTTTGTGACTTTAATAAGGACATGGATGGCTTGTGTATTTTAGAAAGAGCTGATGTCCTGGGACGCTCACACACATTCTAGAGTTTGTGCAAAAATAAAATAAAAATCAAAAAGCATCCAGTGTGTGTGGAGGATCTACAGGCTGATAAGAAATATCAGAGGAGGATGAGTAGACTGGTCTGAGGTGACAGGACATGTACATGAACTCAAATAATCTACCATGGCGAGCAGAGAGGCGTCTCAGTGCGCACCACACAACATAAACCTTGAGGTACAAGAACAGGAATCTGATAAAATCAAGGGCATAGTCTTACTCAACCTGAACTACTGAAGACTGGAACAAGTCCAGGTCACTTTTTCTTCGGCTGTACCATATATCTTTGAAATCTTGTAATCTGAGTCAGTTATTAAAATGGATTTGGTTTTTTTTTGGTCCTTGACTTGAATGGATTCATCAGCATATGATTTGGATATAAATGTGATTCCTCTGCAGTGTCTCCCACACACTAGCATAAAAAATAAATGAGTGCTTTATTTGCAATTTAGCGGTGAAAGGAATAAAGCTCAGGGTCAGGTAGAAAGAGAGAGAAACAGAGAGAGAGATAGAGAGAGAGAGAAACAGAGAGAGAGAGAGAGCAGGGACAGAGAGAGAGAAACAGAGAGAGAAAGAGCGAGAGAGAGAGAGAGAGAGAGAGAGGGGAGAGAAAGAGAGAGAAAGAGCAGGGACAGAGAGAGAGAAACAGAGAGAGAAAGAGCGAGAGAGAGAGAGAGAGAGAGAGAGAGAGAGGGGAGAGAAAGCGAGAGAAAGAGCAGGGAGAGACAGCAGGGAGAGACAGCGGGGGGAGAACGAGAGACAGAGAGAGGGGGGGGGCAGAGGAACAGTAACAAAATCTAAAGAGAGTAAAGAAACGTACAGAGCTCTGGTAAAACATATCCTTTAAATGCGTAATTACCCCGAGTCTGATTGCTAGCCAACAACTTCCGCTGGTTAAAAGCCTGAAAAAGTGCTGTATTAGCAATGGGCTTTTTTTAGACCAGCTTTATTTTCTGAGAGCATTGAGTCCAACATGTCCCTGGCTGACCACCGCCAATAAACACAACTGTCCGGCAGAACTGCTTATAAAACTCTAACATGCACCGAACTACTGAAACGACTTCGTAAACAATTTCTGTGACCTGTTCTATGTCCTGCCACTCAACTCCTCGTAATAAATCTCTTAAATGCAGTCACGCATTCCCATATCAAGTGGAACAGGTAAAGATCATTTCAATCAATATCGACTTCCCTCTCTTCTTTATCAGGAGCTGAAAAGTTTTGAGAGATTTTTTTTTCCACTTCAGCATGAGAGCTGTGCTGGAATAAAGGTAGATGAAATCATTTAATCTAGACTGTATCACCGATGTGGACTGATATGATTGCAGTCTAGAAAGGCATGCTGCTGTGTGGTTTCTGAGCTAGCTTCAAAACAGCTAAAAGAGAATGAGTCAGACGTCAGAAGGAATTATATGTAAGGATGCATTGTGGGATTACACAGAAGTGTGAGTCAAAGGAAAACCCTACTTCATTGTATTTTGCATTGTTTGTTGAACTTATCTTACACTTTTAAGGATTTTTATTTGTCTCACTGCCATACATACTCATTCCATCTCCACCTCAAGTATAGATCTTTTCAGAGCTGCACAAAAAACACTGCTTGGTTAAAAAAAAAAAGTATACCCCATTCAACACTGCAAGAGATAAAAAGGCTCATTGCTTGCGTCTCGTCATTTATTTACCAAATACAAAAGACGCCTCCACTAAATGCATGTACAGAATAGGTGATGTTCGCAGACGGAGCAGGGGGAAAATGTGTTTACATACGGCATAAAGAGACGAGCATTGATCACATCAGCCTGTGACTATAATCGTGCTTTTTATATTGAGCTAAAATGTAGAGTGCTGAATTCAGAACACTAATCATGAATTATCTATAGTTACAGACACAGACCTAATCTGAAGATAATATACAAATCGCACACACACACACACACACACACACAATGCGCATATAGGCCAGAATGCATCTCCATGTGCAGTAATCAGCATTAAAGATCTCCACTACAAAACATCATCGACAAAAGATTCTAGCAAGGCTTCGACACATATTATATTAGAACTAGATGCATTACATTATAAGCAATATCTAAATCTAACTCTACAGGCACTTTGGGATCTTTATCATTTTCATTAGATTGCCCCCTTGCCTACTAGTTGAAAACATTTTTTTTTCACTCATACTAGTCCCAAAAACAGAGCTGATAAAATTCTTTTCAAGGAAAATAATCAGTGATGCTCTGGTGTGATGAAGCAGAGTTAATGCTAGTATCCTGAAGTTTTATTCCTCTTATATCACAGTGGTTACAATATGTTATCTATAAAACAATGTCATGTTCTGATATTTTAATTCTATTATTGTTTAACATTGCAGAAGGTCTTTGAAACATGTACTTGTCATCAGCTGTAAACAATCGTTCCCTCATGAGTCTGTATTCTTTTTTCCGGTGAAAAACCGTGAAGGATAAAATCCCCTTGACCAAAATCTGGAAGAAACTCCTTCCAAAGATGCTAAAACAACCTCTCATCACAGGCATTTTCACCGAATCAGTATCAGGATCCACTGAGCATTGGCCGTAAAATCTGTGCGCGTGGTTTCTGTAGTAATAATTGTGAGTTAGAGCGAGTGCATTAATGTAAATCTGTTATTCTCAGAGCTGCTGTTACAGAAAAATACACTGTGACCAATCAGAATGGAGCAATATCACTGTGGTATAAACGCTGTTAAAACTCAGAACTTAAAACTGAATCTAATTTGTCAGAAATTTATTATTTTGGAATAACAGAGCAGTTCGGACAGCAGATGGTTTAATATTAATGTGTTCATTTACATTTACCGCATTTTGGCAGACACCCTTATCCAGAGTGGCTTACAGTTTTTCACATTTTATACAACTGAACAGTTGAGGGTTTAGGGCCTTGCCCAGGGGCCCAGCAGTAGCAGCTTTGTGGACCTTGGACACCTTAACCACTAAGCTACCACATCCCCCATTCATTCTAATACCATATACTGGAAAAGTTTTGGGACACCCCTCCAAATCACTGAATTCAGGTGCAGTTTTTCAGGGGTTGGGCTCGGGTCTTTAGTTCCAGTGAAAGGAACTCTTAATGCTTCAGCTTCATACCAAGACATTTTGGACAATTTCATGCTTTGTGGGAACAGTTTGGGGATGACCCCTTCCTGTTCCAACATGACTGCACACCAGTGACCAAAGCAAGGTCCATAAAGACATGGATGAGTGAGTTTGGTGTGGAGGAACCTGACTGTCCTGCACAGAGTCCAGACCTCAACCCCATAAAACACCTTTGGGATGAATTAGAGTGGAGACTGTGAGCCAGGCTTTCTCATCCAACATCAGTGTCTGACCTCACAAATACACTTCTAGAGGAATGGTCAGAAATTCCCATAAACACACTCCTAAACCTTGTGGAAAGCCTTCCCAGAAGAGTTGAAGCTGTTATAGCTGCAAAGGGCGGGACAACTCCATATTACATTCATGTGCATGTAAAGGCAGACGTCCCAAAACATTTGGCAATATAGTGTACGTTATTGTTTCTATAGTAACAGCTCATACTGATAATGAACTGATTTAAAAATTGTGTAAAAAGTAAAACATATTGTTGATATGATTAGAAGACATTTATTTAATGTTTATGAAAGGAGTCTCCAGTTTTAAATGTCCAGGACCAGTTTATGCTTTGTTTTTTCTGGGAAAATGACAAGCTGTTTTTTTTTTTGAGAGAGAGAAAAACGTCTTTTGGATGTTCCACACCATTAAATCTAGCTATAAACTGCAAAATTGCATGACGTGCCATTCATTAATAAATTAAACACCATAATTGCTAGCAAATCGCTGCGGTATAAAAGGAAGGACACACTCTAGTGTTATACAAACATAATGCACTTCAGCGTCTCCGCTGCATCACACCTCCCTCGGCATGTTTTATTTTTGTACGACAACACGGTCCGTAGTGTGTTATTCCTTATACACTAGCCATGACATTACACTTCCACACAATGTACACTCGCCATAACATTACCCTTCTAAGTGCGCTGACCTGGCCTGCTGCTACTCCTGTTATTAAACAAAAGCAAGGTAAAAAAGGAAAGAAAAAAGTACACAAAACAGCACTAAGGGCTCTACGGCAGCTTCATTATTCTAGTGATAGGGATTCTGGGAACAGACTCGCCTCTCCACAGCAGGCTTAAGCAAATACACCAAGTACTGAGCTCCGTGGCACACACAGTTTCCCTCCCTCTTTCTCATTCTCTCTCTCTAATGCATAACGAGCTTTGAATGGAAGGGGGAAAAAACAGCTTTGGGATGAAATGTATTCTCCAATTTGTTTTAGCACTTAAAAGACCCCCAGACATCATGAATACCAAACACTGGATGGTAGGGAAAAAAAAACCCAAAACAAACAAACAGAACAGAAAAAAGAGCAGTCTACGGAAATAAACAAAACATGTAAACAACCAAGTAGTAAACTTTCAGAAGCTGCCTTAGAAAAGAGAAGGAGTCACATATGGATGAGTGGGAAGCTTTTATTCCTGAGCAGAGACACAATGAGAGGACGACTGAAGATTATTAAAGCCTGATCAAAGCAGCGTTTGTGTAGAGAGTGTTTCTGTCTCAGAAGAGCTGCTAAGGACGCTGCCTCTCTCTCTCTCTCTCTCGGTATGTGATGCTTCATCTAGCACAATGAGTGAGAAAAAGAGAGAGAGAGAGAGAGAGAGAGAGAGTGCAACTCGCTTGCTTTTGATGCTTCAAAGCACCACATGCAGAGAAACTCCACATCTTGTTTTGTGCATGAGAGGTTTGTTTGTTTGTTTGTTTGCTTGCGTGTTTTATTTATCATGCCATGATGAGCTATCTGATTTGCTCAAATAAGTGCTATGGAACTTAGTCATACCACAATAAAAGAAAAACTCAAAGATAAACTAATATAACAGGGAAGGGTTTTTTTTTTCCAAGAGAAATCTCAATAATAATATGTTTGGCATGTCTGGAGGCTGAGCCTTGCATAGTAATGATACATT